>NC_069499.1:1111131830-1111296739 GCF_027579735.1 Bombina bombina | reverse complement strand
GATGCATGAAAGCAAAAGTTTGGGTTTAGTATCCCTTTAAATACAATATTGTATGGGATAGCATTAATACAGGTTCAGGAGCTAATAGCACAAAAGGGTGACATATTAAGTCAATCGATGCTATATTATCAGCATTATTTGCAAACATTTGATAACGTATTATCAGCAGGTTGATTAATATCTTACGTGTATTAACTGGTAATAATTTTGCTTAAACAGATACTGTTACAAAAACGTTCCATTCAGATAAAAGAGGCCCATACAATATGAGGGCTCCTTAGAAGGTAGCTTGGTATAGTTCAGTGGCTTCTAAACTTCAATGCTATATAGAACAGATAGGAGAAAGTTATCTTAACACATGCCTACATATGTAATTTTTCCAAAAGTGGAGCTTCTTGTTAGAGAAATACTGCTCTGTATTCTCCTTAATTTTTATTTATATTATTGTTTTTTTTTTTTTATCACCCCTATATTCGTCTGGGCACAGATAGATAGAAATATTTACACACAATGCTGTTAATTTTGAAATCCATGCTGTTCACACATTTTTTTTTTCTCACTGTTGCACGCACAAGTTCTCACTGTTGCACGTACAAGGTCCAGATTAGTTTAGACAAATACTGTCACTTTGAATAAAGCACATCTACACTGACACAACCTATGGAAAAAGTTATCTGAAAGATGGAAAGAAAATTATAACCTAAATAAGTCATACATTAATAAAAACAGAATTTATGCTTACCTGATAAATTGCTTTCTCCAACGGTGTGTCCGGTCCACGGCGTCATCCTTACTTGTGGGATATTCTCTTCCCCAACAGGAAATGGCAAAGAGTCCCAGCAAAGCTGGTCACATGATCCCTCCTAGGCTCCGCCCACCCCAGTCATTCGACCGACGGACAGGAGGAAATATATATAGGAGAAACCATATGATACCGTGGTGACTGTAGTTAGAAAAAATAATTCATCAGACCTGATTAAAAAACCAGGGCGGGCCGTGGACCGGACACACCGTTGGAGAAAGCAATTTATCAGGTAAGCATAAATTCTGTTTTCTCCAACATTGGTGTGTCCGGTCCACGGCGTCATCCTTACTTGTGGGAACCAATACCAAAGCTTTAGGACACGGATGAAGGGAGGGAGCAAATCAGGTCACCTAAATGGAAGGCACCACGGCTTGCAAAACCTTTCTCCCAAAAATAGCCTCCGAAGAAGCAAAAGTATCAAATTTGTAAAATTTGGCAAAAGTGTGCAGTGAAGACCAAGTCGCTGCCTTACATATCTGGTCAACAGAAGCCTCGTTCTTGAAGGCCCATGTGGAAGCCACAGCCCTAGTGGAGTGAGCTGTGATTCTTTCAGGAGGCTGCCGTCCGGTAGTCTCATAAGCCAATCGGATAATGCTTTTAAGCCAAAAGGAAAGAGAGGTAGAAGTCGCTTTTTGACCTCTCCTTTTACCAGAATAAACAACAAACAAGGAAGATGTTTGTCTGAAATCTTTAGTAGCCTCTAAATAGAATTTTAGAGCACGGACTACGTCCAAATTGTGTAACAAACGTTCCTTCTTTGAAACTGGATTCGGACACAAAGAAGGTACAACTATCTCCTGGTTAATATTTTTGTTGGAAACAACTTTCGGAAGAAAACCAGGCTTAGTACGCAAAACCACCTTATCTGCATGGAACACCAGATAGGGCGGAGAACACTGCAGAGCAGATAACTCTGAAACTCTTCTAGCAGAAGAAATTGCAACCAAAAACAAAAATTTCCAAGATAATAACTTAATATCTACGGAATGTAAGGGTTCAAACGGAACCCCTTGAAGAACTGAAAGAACTAGATTTAGACTCCAGGGAGGAGTCAAAGGTCTGTAAACAGGCTTGATCCTAACCAGAGCCTGAACAAATGCTTGAACATCTGGCACAGCTGCCAGTCTTTTGTGAAGTAAAACAGATAAAGCAGAGATCTGTCCCTTCAGAGAACTTGCAGATAATCCTTTCTCCAAACCTTCTTGTAGAAAGGATAGAATCTTAGGAATTTTTATCTTGTTCCATGGGAATCCTTTAGATTCACACCAACAGATATATTTTTTCCATATTTTATGGTAAATTTTTCTAGTTACAGGCTTTCTAGCCTGAATCAGAGTATCTATTACAGAATCTGAAAACCCACGCTTTGATAAAATCAAGCGTTCAATCTCCAAGCCGTCAGTTGGAGGGAAACCAGATTCGATGTTCGAATGGACCCTGAACAAGAAGGTCCTGTCTCAAAGGTAGCTTCCATGGTGGAGCCGATGACATATTCACCAGGTCTGCATACCAAGTCCTGCGTGGCCACGCAGGAGCTATCAAGATCACCGAGGCCCTCTCCTGATTGATCCTGGCTACCAGCCTGGGGATGAGAGGAAACGGTGGGAATACATAAGCTAGGTTGAAGGTCCAAGGTGCTACTAGTGCATCTACTAGGGTCGCCTTGGGATCCCTGGATCTGGACCCGTAGCAAGGAACCTTGAAGTTCTGACGAGACGCCATCAGATCCATGTCTGGAATGCCCCATAACTGAGTTATTTGGGCAAAGATTTCCGGATGGAGTTCCCACTCCCCCGGATGGAATGTCTGACGACTCAGAAAATCCGCTTCCCAATTTTCCACTCCTGGGATGTGGATCGCAGACAAGTGGCAGGAGTG
The DNA here is from genome assembly GCF_027579735.1 of Bombina bombina. Lineage (NCBI taxonomy): Eukaryota > Metazoa > Chordata > Amphibia > Anura > Bombinatoridae > Bombina > Bombina bombina. The sequence goes on along the minus strand of NC_069499.1, from coordinate 1,111,294,056 downwards.
ATCCTCCGCCCATTGAATTATCTTGGTCACTTCTTTCATCGCCAGGGAACTCCTTGTTCCCCCCTGATGATTGATATATGCAACGGTCGTCATGTTGTCTGACTGAAACCTTATGAATTTGGCCTTTGCTAGTTGAGGCCAAGCTCTGAGAGCATTGAATATCGCTCTCAGTTCCAGAATGTTTATCGGGAGAAGAGACTCTTCCCGAGACCATAGACCATAGACCCTGAGCTTTCAGGGATTCCCAGACCGCGCCCCAGCCCACTATGCTGGCGTCGGTCGTGACAATGACCCACTCTGGTCTGCGGAAGCTCATTCCCTGTGACAGATTGTCCAGGGTCAGCCACCAACGGAGTGAATCTCTGGTCTTTTGATCTACTTGAATCATCGGAGACAAGTCTGTATAATCCCCATTCCACTGTCTGAGCATGCACAGTTGTAATGGTCTTAGATGAATTCGTGCAAAAGGAACTATGTCCATTGTTGCAACCATCAATCCTATTACTTCCATGCACTGCGCTATGGAAGGACGAGGAACAGAATGAAGTACTTGACAAGAGCTTAGAAGTTTTGATTTTCTGACCTCTGTCAGAAAAATCCTCATTTCTAAGGAATCTATTATTGTTCCCAAGAAGGGAACTCTTGTTGACGGGGACAGAGAACTTTTTTCTTTGTTCACCTTCCATCCGTGAGATCTGAGAAAGGCTAGGACGATGTCCGTATGAGCCTTTGATTTTGACAGGGACGACGCTTGAATCAGGATGTCGTCCAAGTAAGGTACTACTGCAATGCCCCTTGGTCTTAGAACCGCTAGAAGGGACCCTAGTACCTTTGTGAAAATCCTTGGAGCAGTGGCTAATCCAAATGGAAGTGCCACAAACTGGTAATGCTTGTCCAGAAAAGCGAACCTTAGGAACTGATGATGTTCCTTGTGGATAGGAATATGTAGGTACGCATCCTTTAAATCCACGGTAGTCATAAATTGATTTTCCTGGATAGTAGGTAGGATCGTTCGAATAGTTTCCATTTTGAACGATGGTACCCTGAGAAATTTGTTTAGGATCTTTAGATCCAAAATTGGTCTGAATGTTCCCTCTTTTTTGGGAACTATGAACAGATTGGAATAAAATCCCATTCCTTGTTCTCTTATTGGAACTGGATGTATCACTCCCATCTTTAACAGGTCTTCTACACAATGTAAGAATGCCTGTCTCTTTATTTGGTTTGAAGATAATTGAGACCTGTGGAACCTTCCCCTTGGGGGTAGTTCCTTGAATTCCAGGAGATAACCTTGAGAAACTATTTCTAGCGCCCAAGGATCCTGAACATCTCTTGCCCAAGCCTGAGCAAAGAGAGAAAGTCTGCCCTCCACTAGATCCGGTCCCGGATCGGGGGCTATCCCTTCATGCTGTTTTAGTAGCAGTGGTAGGCTTCTTGGCCTGCTTACCCTTGTTCCAGCCTTGCATTGGTTTCCAGGCTGGTTTGGGTTGTGAAGTATTACCCTCTTGCTTAGAGGATACAGAATTAGAGACTGGTCCGTTTCTGCGAAAGGGACGAAAATTAGGCTTATTTTTAGCCTTAAAAGACCTATCCTGTGGGAGGGCGTGGCCCTTTCCCCCAGTGATGTCTGAAATAATCTCTTTCAAATCAGGTCCAAATAATGTTTTACCTTTGAAAGGAATGTTAAGCAATTTTGTCTTGGAAGACACATCCGCTGACCAAGACTTTAGCCAAAGCGCTCTGCGCGCCACGACAGCAAACCCTGAATTTTTCGCCGCTAATCTAGCTAATTGCAAAGCGGCATTTAAAACAAAAGAGTTAGCCAATTTAAGTGCTTGAACTCTGTCCATAACCTCCTCATACGAAGATTCTTTACTGAGCGATTTTTCTAGTTCCTCGAACCAGAAACACGCTGCCGTAGTGACAGGAACAATGCATGAAATTGGTTGTAGAAGGTAACCTTGCTGTACAAAAACATAATTTATGTAAGAACTTACCTGATAAATTCATTTCTTTCATATTAGCAAGAGTCCATGAGCTAGTGACGTATGGGATATACATTCCTACCAGGAGGGGCAAAGTTTCCCAAACCTTAAAATGCCTATAAATACACCCCTCACCACACCCACAATTCAGTTTAACGAATAGCCAAGAAGTGGGGTGATAAGAAAAAAGTGCGAAAGCATATAAAATAAGGAATTGGAATAATTGTGCTTTATACAAAATCATAACCACCACAAAAAAAGGGCGGGCCTCATGGACTCTTGCTAATATGAAAGAAATGAATTTATCAGGTAAGTTCTTACATAAATTATGTTTTCTTTCATGTAATTAGCAAGAGTCCATGAGCTAGTGACGTATGGGATAATGACTACCCAAGAAGTGGATCTTTCCACACAAGAGTCACTAGAGAGGGAGGGATAAAATAAAGACAGCCAATTCCTGCTGAAAATAATCCACACCCAAAATAAAGTTTAATGAAAAACATAAGCAGAAGATTCAAACTGAAACCGCTGCCTGAAGTACTTTTCTACCAAAAACTGCTTCAGAAGAAGAAAATACATCAAAATGGTAGAATTTAGTAAAAGTATGCAAAGAGGACCAAGTCGCTGCTTTGTAGATCTGGTCAACCGAAGCTTCATTCCTAAACGCCCAGGAAGTAGAAACTGACCTAGTAGAATGAGCTGTAATTCTCTGAGGCGGAGTTTTACCCGACTCAACATAGGCAAGATGAATTAAAGATTTCAACCAAGATGCCAAAGAAATGGCAGAAGCTTTCTGGCCTTTTCTAGAACCGGAAAAAATAACAAATAGACTAGAAGTCTTACGAAAAGATTTCGTAGCTTCAACATAATATTTCAAAGCTCTAACAACATCCAAAGAATGCAACGATTTCTCCTTAGAATTCTTAGGATTAGGACATAATGAAGGAACCACAATTTCTCTACTAATGTTGTTGGAATTCACAACTTTAGGTAAAAATTCAAAAGAAGTTCGCAACACCGCCTTATCCTGATGAAAAATCAGAAAAGGAGACTCACAAGAAAGAGCAGATAATTCAGAAACTCTTCTGGCAGAAGAGATGGCCAAAAGGAACAAAAAACTTTCCAAGAAAGTAATTTAATATCCAATGAATGCATAGGTTCAAATGGAGGAGCTTGAAGAGCCCCCAGAACCAAATTCAAACTCCAAGGAGGAGAAATTGACTTAATGACAGGCTTTATACGAACCAAAGCTTGTACAAAACAATGAATATCAAGAAGAATAGCAATCTTTCTGTGAAAAAGAACAGAAAGAGCAGAGATTTGACCTTTCAAGGAACTTGCGGACAAACCCTTATCTAAACCATCCTGAAGAATACTGTAATATTCTCGGTATTCTAAAAGAATGCCAAGAAAAATGATGAGAAAGACACCAAGAAATATAAGTCTTCCAGACTCTATAATATATCTCTCTGGATACAGATGTACGAGCCTGTAACATAGTATTAATCACAGAGTCAGAGAAACCTCTTTGACCAGGAATCAAGCGTTCAATCGCCATACCTTTAAATTTAAGGATTTCAGATCCTGATGGAAAAAAAGGACCTTGAGACAAAAGGTCTGGTCTTAACGGAAGAGTCCACGGTTGGCAAGAGGCCATCCGGACAAGATCCGCATACCAAAACCTGTAAGGCCATGCCGGAGCTACCAGCAGAACAAACGAGCATTCCTTCAGAATCTTGGAGGTTACTCTTGGAAGAAGAACTAGAGGCGGAAAGATATAGGGAGGATGATACTTCCAAGGAAGTGATAATGCATCCACTTCCTCCGCCTGAGGATCCCGGGATCTGGACAGATACCTGGGAAGTTTCTTGTTTAGATGAGAAGCCATCAGATCTATTTCTGGAAGTTCCTACATTTGAACAATCTGAAGAAATACCTCTGGGTGAAGAGACCATTCGCCCGGATGCAACGTTTGACGACTGAGATAATCCGCTTTCCAATTGTCCATACCTGGGATATGAACCGCAGAGATTAGACAGGAGCTGGATTCCGCCCAAACCAAAATTCGAGATACTTCTTTCATAGCCAGAGGACTGTGAGTCCCTCCTTGATGATTGATGTATGCCACAGTTGTGACATTGTCTATCTGAAAACAAATGAACAACTCTCTCTTCAGAAGAGGCCAAGACTGAAGAGCTCTGAAAATTGCACGGAGTTCCAAAATATTGATCGGAAATCTCACCTCCTGAGATTCCCAAACCCCTTGTGCCGTCAGATACCCCCACACAGCTCCCCAACCTGTAAGACTTGCATCTGTTGAGATTATAGTCCAGGTCGGAAGAACAAAGAAGCCCCCTGAACTAAACGATGGTGATCTGTCCACCATGTCAGAGAGTGTTGTAAAATCGGTTTAAAGATATTAATTGAGATATCTTTGAGTAATCCCTGCACCATTGGTTCAGCATACAGAGCTGAAGAGGTCGCATGTGAAAACGAGCAAAGGAGATCGCATCTGATGCGGCAGTCCTAAGACCCAACATTTCCATGCATAAGGCTACCAAAGGGAATGATTGTGACTGAAGGTTTTGACAAGCTGATATCAATGTTAAACTTCTCTTGTCTGACAAGGACAGAGTCATAGACACTGAATTTATCTAGAAACCTAAAAAGGTTACCCTTGTCTGAGGAATCAATGAACTGATTGGTAAATTGATCCTCCAACCATGAACTTGAAGAAACAACACAAGTCGATTCGTATGAGATTCTTCGAAAATGAGAAGACTGAGCAAATACCAAGATATCGTCCAAATAAGGAAATACCAAAACCCTATTCTCTGATTACAGAAAGAAGGGCACCGAGAACCTTTGAAAAAAATTCTTGGAACTGAGGCTAAGCCAAACGGTAGAGCCACAAAACTGGTAATGCTTGTCTAAAAAGAGAATCTCAGACACTAAAAGTGATCTGGATGAATCGGAATATGCAGATACACATCCTGTAAATCTATTGTAGACATATAATGCCCTTGCTAAACAAAAGGCAGGATAGTCCTACAGTAACCATCTTGAATGTTGGTATCCTAATATAATGATTCAATAATGATAGATCCGGAACTGGTCTGAAGGAATTGACCTTCTTTGGTACAATGAAGAGATAAAACTGGCATAAATACTCCAGCCAACTCTAGATCTGAAACACATTTCAGAAATGCTGAGCCTTTGCTGTGTTAACTGGGACACGGGAAAGAAAAGAATCTCTTAGCAGGAGGCCTTAACTTGAAGCCAATTCTGTACCTTTCTGAAACAATGTTTTTGAAACCAGAGATTAAGAACGGAATTGATCCAAATTTCTTTGAAGAAAACGTAATCTGCCCCATACCAGCTGAGCTGGAATAAGGGCCGCACCTTCATAGGTACTTAGGAGCTGGCTATAGGTTTCTATAAGGCTTGGATATATTCCAAACTGGAAATAGTTTCCAAACTGATACCGCTCCTGAGGATGAAGGATCAGGCTTTTGTTCCTTGTGAGGAAAGGAACGAAAATGATTATTTACCCTGGAAAGAAAGGGAAAGCAAAGTTGACTTAGAAGACATGTCAGCATTCCAAGTTTAATCCATAAAGCTATTCTAGCTAAAATAGCTAGAGACATATACCTGACATCAACTCTAATGATATCAAAAGATGGTATCACCAATAAAATTATTAGCATGTTATAGAATAAAAATAATGCTATAAAATTATGATCTGTTACTTGTTGCGCTAAAGCTTCTAACCAAAAAGTTGAAGCTGCAGCAACATCCGCTAAAAATATAGCAGGTCTAAGAAAATTACCTGAACATAAGTAAGCTTTTCTTAGAAAGGAATCAATTTTCCTATCTAAAGGATCCTTAAATGAAGTACTATCTGCCGTAGGAATAGTAGTACATTAGCAGGAGTAGAGACAGCCCCATAACCTTAGGGATTTTTGTCCCAAAAAACTCTAATCTGTCAGATGGCACAGGATATAATTTGCTTAAACGTCTAGAAGGAGTAAATAAATTACCCAAATTATTCCATTTCCTGGAAATTACTTCAGAAATAGCATCAGGGAGATAAAACACTTCTGGAATAACTACAGGAGATTTAAAAACCTTATTTAAACGTTTACATTTAGTATCAAGAGGACCAGAATCCTCTATTTCTAATGCAAATAACACTTCTTTAAGTAAAGAACGAATAAATTCCATCTTGAACAAATACAAAGATTTATCAGCATCAACCTCTGAGACAGAAACCTCAGAACCAGAAGAACCATTATCAGTATCAGAATGATGATGTTCATTTAAAAATTCATCTGAAAAAAAGAGAAGTTTTAAAAGACTTTTATGTATACTAGAAGGAAAAATAACAGACATAGCCTTTGCTTAATGGATTTAAAAAATAAAATCTCTTATGTTATCAGGAACACTCTGAAAATTAGATGTTGACGGAACAGCAACAGGTAATGTAACAGTACTAAAGGAAATTTTATCTGCATTAATAAGTTTGACATGACATGCAATACAAATAACAGCTGGAGAAACAGATACCAAAAGTTTATAGCAGATACACTTAGCTTGGTAGCTCCAGCATTGTGCAGTGATTTTCCTGAAGTATCTTCTGACTCAGTTGCAACGTGGAACATCTTGCAATATGTAAAAGAAAAAAACAACATATAAAGCAAAATTGATAAAATTCCTTAAATGACAGTTTCAGGAATGGGAAAAAATGCCAAAGAACAAGCTTCTAGCAACCAGAAGCAATAAAAAATGAGACTTAAATAATGTGGAGACAAAAGTGACGCCCATATTTTTTCGCGCCAAATAAGACGCCCACATTATTTGGCGCCTAAATGCTTTTTGGCGCCAAAAATGACGCCACATCCGGAACGCCGACATTTTTGGCGCAAAATAACGTCAAAGAATGACGCAACTTCCGGCGACACGTATGACGCCGGAAACGGAAATAGAATTTTTGCGCCAAAAAAGTCCGCGCCAAGAATGACGCAATAAAATGAAGCATTTTCAGCCCCCGCGAGCCTAACAGCCCACAGGGAAAAAGTCAAATTTTAAGGTAAAAAATTTTAAATTAAAATGCATTATCCCAAATATGAAACTGACTGTCTGAAAAATAAGGAAAGTTGAACATTCTGAGTCAAGGCAAATAAATGTTTGAATACATATATTTAGAACTTTATAAACAAAGTGCCCAACCATAGCTAGGAGTGTCACAGAAAATAAGACTTACTTACCCCAGGACACTCATCTACATATAGCAGATAGCCAAACCAGTACTGAAACGAGAATCAGCAGAGGTAATGGTATATATAAGAGTATATCGTCGATCTGAAAAGGGAGGTAAGAGATGAATCTCTACGACCGATAACAGAGAACCTATGAAATAGACCCCTTAGAAGGAGATCACTGCATTCAAATAGGCAATACTCTCCTCACATCCCTCTGACATTCACTGCACGCTGAGAGGAAAACCGGGCTCCAACTTGCTGCGGAGCGCATATCAACGTAGAATCTAGCACAAACTTACTTCACCACCTCCATCGGAGGCAAAGTTTGTAAAACTGAATTGTGGGTGTGGTGAGGGGTGTATTTATAGGCATTTTAAGGTTTGGGAAACTTTGCCCCTCCTGGTAGGAATGTATATCCCATACGTCACTAGCTCATGGACTCTTGCTAATTACATGAAAGAAAATCTTTTTAAGCAAACCCTCTAATTTCTTATCCATAGGATCTTTGAAAGCACAACTATCTTCGATAGGAATAGTAGTGCGTTTGTTTAGAGTAGAAACCACCCCCTCGACCTTGGGGACTGTCTGCCATAAGTCCTTTCTGGGGTCGACTATAGGAAATAATTTCTTAAATATAGGGGGGGGGGAACAAAAGGTATGCCGGGCCTTTCCCACTCTTTATTTACTATGTCCGCCACCCGCTTGGGTATAGGAAAAGCGTCGGGGGGCACCGGAACCTCTAGGAACTTGTCCATCTTACATAATTTCTCTGGAATGACCAAATTGTCACAATCATCCAGAGTAGATAACACCTCCTTAAGCAGTGCGCGGAGATGTTCTAATTTAAATTTAAATGTCACAACATCAGGTTCAGCTTGATGAGAAATTTTTCCTGAATCTGAAATTTCTCCATCAGACAAAACCTCCCTCATGGCCCCTTGAGATTGGTGTGAGGGTATGTCAGAACAGTTATCATCAGCGTCCTCTTGCTCTTCAGTGTTTAAAACAGAGCAATCGCGCTTTCTCTGATAAGTAGGCATTTTGGATAAAAGATTTGCTATGGAGTTATCCATTACAGCCGTTAATTGTTGCATGGTAATAAGTATTGGCGCACTAGATGTACTAGGGGCCTCCTGTGTGGGCATAACTGGTGTAGACACAGTAGGGGATGATGTAGTATCATGTTTACTCCCCTCATTTGAGGAATCATCTTGGGCAATATCATTATCTGTGGCATTACTGTCCTTACTTTGTTTGGACGCTATGGCACAATTATCACATAAATTTAAATGGGGAGACACATTGGCTTTCATACATATAGAACATAGCTTATCTGATGGTACAGACATGTTAAACAGGCTTAAACTTGTCAACAAAGCACAAAAAACGTTTTAAAATAAAACCGTTACTGTCACTTTAAATTTCAAACTGAAAACACTTTATTACTGAATATGTGAAAAAGTATGAAGGAATTGTTCAAAATTCACCAAAATTTCACCACAGTGTCTTAAAGCATTAAAAGTATTGCACACCAAATTTCAGAGCTTTAACCCTTAAATTAACGGAACCGGAGCCGTTTTTACATTTAACCCCTATACAGTCCCAGAATGAGGCTCTGTCTATAACTAGAAAGGCCCCCATCTGAAAAAGGTGTCCAACACAGTGCCTGCCGTTTTTCTAAACGTTCCCCAAGATTATAATACCAATAATTAGTTAGAATCTGCATAATATGCCTAGTAAAGCAATCGTTTTAGCCCAGAAAAATGTCTACCAGTTTTTAAGCCCTTTTTGAAGCCCTTTATTCTTTTATGTTTAACTAAGAAAATGGCTTACCGGTCCCCATGAGGGGAAATGACAGCCTTCCAGCATTACATGGTCTTGTTAGAAATATGGCTAGTCATACCTTAAGCAGAAAAGACTGCTAACTGTTTCCCCCAACTGAAGTTACTTCATCTCAACAGTCCTGTGTGGAAACAGCAATCGATTTTAGTTACTGTCTGCTAAAATCATCTTCCTCTTACAAACAGAAATCTTCATCCTTTTCTGTTTCAGAGTAAATAGTACATACCAGCACTATTTTAAAATAACAAACACTTGATAGAAGAATAAAACTACATTTAAACACCAAAAAACTCTTAACCATCTCCGTGGAGATGTTGCCTGTGCAACGGCAAAGAGAATGACTGGGGTGGGCGGAGCCTAGGAGGGATCATGTGACCAGCTTTGCTGGGACTCTTTGCCATTTCCTGTTTGGGAAGAGAATATCCCACAAGTAAGGATGACGCCGTGGACCGGACACACCAATGTTGGAGAAATTGAAATCTTTTTGGAAGCAGGAAAGGCTGTTCTCAGAGGAGAACTTAAAGCATATATGATAAAAAGAAAACGGAAATTCAAAGCCAGAGAAACTCAATTAGCAAATCAACTTAAAAATGCATATAGTAGATATTTAAATAATCCAAATATAAGTACACGGAAAAGCTATACCCAAGCTAAATTGGAAAGGGAAACTTTTTTTAAAGAAAAATGGGCTAGGGAGGATATGAAGACGAGAGCCTTTTGTTAGGGGTACCAGGGGATTTCCGCTAAACATCTTGCAAAAATTATTAATTTTAGAAAGAATAATAATATGATTCCATTAATTAAAGAAGGTACCAAAGTACTCACACAAGCAACAGAAATCCGGGATGCTTTCTTTAAGTTCTATCAAAAGCTATATTCCAGTGAGACTATTAATAAAAGCGAGAAGGGTAAATTCTGGCAAAAGATAAAATTACCCAAAATCTCTAAGGAAGCTCTCCAACAGATTAATCTAGATATTTCAGAGGATGAGATACAGATAGCGATAAAAAACAAAAACAAATGCAATAAAGCACCAGGGCAATATGGCCTATCAGCTGAATTTTATAAAATTATTAAGGAAGAAATCGCTGGCATATTAGCCAAGCTATATAACAACTACTATATTCAAAACTAATTAACTCACCATATTTCGCAGATTCAATAATATCTCTAATAAAAAATGTAAAATAGCAGAAGATATGGGTTCATATCTTCCAATATCCCTCCTGAATCAGGATTACAAAACTTTTATGACAATCCTAGCTTATAGACTTAAGAAAGGGATAGGTGATCTGAATCATAAGGATCAAACATGTTTTATTCCGGGCAGAAACCCAATACGCAATATGCAGAGGGTTCCGATTACATTAGATCACTATTATAACAAAATCCAATAAAAATAAAACTTTTGATTTAGCACTATTGACAAAGGCATTTGATTCTATTATATGGGATCACTTGTTTACAGCACTCAATAAATTAGTTTTTTCAGGTAATCTGGTTAATATAATAAAAAAACATAATTTATGTAAGAACTTACCTGATAAATTCATTTCTTTCATATTAGCAAGAGTCCATGAGCTAGTGACGTATGGGATATACATTCCTACCAGGAGGGGCAAAGTTTCCCAAACCTTAAAATGCCTATAAATACACCCCTCACCACACCCACAAATCAGTTTAATGAATAGCCAAGAAGTGGGGTGATAAGAAAAAAAGTGCGAAAGCATATAAAATAAGGAATTGGAATAATTGTGCTTTATACAAAAAAAATCATAACCACCACAAAAAGGGTGGGCCTCATGGACTCTTGCTAATATGAAAGAAATGAATTTATCAGGTAAGTTCTTACATAAATTATGTTTTCTTTCATGTAATTAGCAAGAGTCCATGAGCTAGTGACGTATGGGATAATGACTACCCAAGATGTGGATCTTTCCACGCAAGAGTCACTAGAGAGGGAGGGATAAAATAAAGACAGCCAATTCCTGCTGAAAATAATCCACACCCAAAATAAAGTTTAATGAAAACATAAGCAGAAGATTCAAACTGAAACCGCTGCCTGAAGTACTTTTCTACCAAAAACTGCTTCAGAAGAAGAAAACACATCAAAATGGTAGAATTTAGTAAAAGTATGCAAAGAGGACCAAGTTGCTGCTTTGCAAATCTGATCAACCGAAGCTTCATTCCTAAACGCCCAGGAAGTAGAAACTGACCTAGTAGAATGAGCTGTAATCCTTTGAGGCGGAGTTTTACCCGACTCGACATAGGCATGATGAATTAAAGATTTCAACCAAGATGCCAAAGAAATGGCAGAAGCTTTCTGGCTTTTTCTAGAACCAGAAAAGATGAAAAATAGACTAGAAGTCTTTCGGAAAGACTTAGTAGCTTCAACATAATATTACAAAGCTCTAACAACATCCAAAGAATCAATGATTTCTCCTTAGAATTCTTAGGATTAGGACATAATGAAGGAACCACAATTTCTCTACTAATGTTGTTAGAATACACAACCTTAGGAAAAAATTCAAAAGAAGTTCGCAACACCGCCTTATCCTGATGAAAAATCAGAAAAGGAGACTCACAAGAAAGAGCAGATAATTCAGAGACTCTTCTGGCAGAAGAGATGGCCAAAAGAAACAAAACTTTCCAAGAAAGAAGTTTAATGTCCAAATGAATGCATGGGTTCAAAAGGAGGAGCTAGAAGAGCCCCCAGAACCAAATTCAAACTCCAAGGAGGAGAAATTGACTGAATGACAGGTTTTATACGAACCAAGTCTTGTACAAAACAATGAATATCAGGAAGATTAGCAATCTTTCTGTGAAAAAGAACAGAAAGGGCAGAGATTTGTCCTGTCAAGGAACTTGCGGACAAACCTTTATCTTAACCATCCTGAAGAAACTGTAAAAAAAATCTCGGAATTCTAAAAGAATGCCAGGAAAAATGATGAGAAGACACTAAGAAATATAAGTCTTCCAGACTCTATAATATATCTCTCTAGATACAGATTTACGAGCCTGTAACATAGTATTAATCACAGAGTCAGAGAAACCTCTTTGACCAAGAATCAAGAGTTCAATCTCCATACCCTTAAATTTAAAGATTTGATATCCTGATGGAAAAAAGGACCTTGCGACAGAAGGTCTGGTCTTAACGGAAGAGCCCACGGTTGGCAAGAAGCCATCCGAAAAATAATCCGTCCATGCTGGAGCTACCAGCAGAACAAACGAGCATTCCTTCAGAATCTTGGAGATTACTCTTGGAAGAAGAACTAGAGGCGGAGAGATATAGGCAGGATGATACTTCCAAGGAAGTGATAATGCATTCACTGCCTCCGCCTGAGGATCCCGGGGTCTGAACAGATACCTGGGAAGCTTCTTGTTTAGATGAGAAACCATCAGATCTATTTCTGGAAGTTCCCACATTTGAACAATCTGAAGAAATACCTCTGGGTGAAGAGACCATTCGCCCGGATACAACGTTTGACGACTGAGATAATCCGCTTCCTAATTGTCTATACCTGGGAAATGAACCGCAGAGATTAGACAGGAGCTGGATTCCGCCCAAACCAGAATTCGAGATACTTCTTTCTTAGCCAGAGGACTGTGAGTCCCTCCTTGATGATTGATGTATGCCACAGTTGTGACATTGTCTGTCTGAAAACAAATGAACGACTCTCTCTTCAGAAGAGGCCAAGACTGAAGAGCTCTGAAAATTGCACGGAGTTCCAAAATATTGATCGGTAATCTCACCTCCTGAGATTCCCAAACCCCTTGTGTCGTCAGAGACCCCCACACAACTCCCCAACCTGTAAGACTTGTATCTGTTGAAATTACAGTCCAGGTCGGAAGAACAAAAGAAGCCCCCTGAACTAAACGATGGTGATCTGTCCACCACGTCAGAGAGTGTCGTACAATCGGTTTTAAAGATATTAATTGAGATATCTTTGTGTAATCTCTGCACCATTGGTTCAGCATACAGATCTGAAGAGGTCGCATGTAAAAATGAGCAAAGATCATCGTGTCCGATGCAGCAGTCATAAGACCTAAAATTTCCATGCATAAGGCTACCAAAGGGAATGATTGTGACTGAAGGTTTTGACAAGCTGATATCTTGAAGAAACAACACAAGTCGATTCGTATGAGATTCTGTTAAATGTGAAGACTGAGCAAGTACCAAGATATCGTCCAAATAAGGAAATACCAATACCCTGTTCTCTGAATACAGACAGAAGGGCACCGAGAACCTTTGTAAAAATTCTTGGAGCTGATGCTAAGCCAAACGGTAGAGCCACAAAACTGGAAATGCTTGTCTAAAAAAGAGAATCTCAGAAACTAAAAGTGATCTGGATGAATCGGAATATGCAGATATGCATCCTGTAAATCTATTGTAGACATATAATGCCCTTGCTGAACAAAAGGCAGGATAGTCCTTACAGCTACCATCTTGAATGTTGGTATCCTTACATAACGATTCAATATTGATAGATCCGGAACTGGTCTGAAGGAATTGACCTTCTTTGGTACAATGAAGAGATAGAATAAAACCCCAGCCCCTGTTCCAGAACTGGAACTGGCATAATTACTCCAGCCAACTCTAGATCTGAAACACATTTCAGAAATGCTTGAGCCTTTGCTGGGTTTACTGGGACATGGGAAAGAAAAAAATCTCTTTGCAGGAGGCCTTAACTTGAAGCCAATTCTGTACCCTTCTGAAACAATGTTCTGAAACCAGAGATTGTGAACAGAATTGATCCAAATTTCTTTGAAAAGAACGTAAACTGCCCCATACCAGCTGAGCTGGAATGAGGGCCGCACCTTCATGGGGACTTAGGAGCTGGCTTTGGGTTTCTATAAGGCTTGGATATATTCCAAAGTGAAGAAGGTTTCCAAACTGATACCGCTCCTGAGGATGAAGGATCAGGCTTTTGTTCCTTGTTGTGATGAAAGGAACGAAAACAATTATTAGACCTAAATTTACCTCAGATTTTTTATCCTGTGGTAAAAAAGTTCCCTTCCTTCCAGTAACAGTTGAGATAAAAGAATCCAACTGAGAACCGAATAATTTATTACCCTGGAAAGAAAGGGATAGCAGAGTAGACTTAGAAGACATATCAGCATTCCAAGTTTTAAGCCATAAAGCTCTTCTAGCTAAAATAGTTAGAGACATATACCTGACATCAATTCTAATGATATCAAAGATGGCATCACAAATAAAATAATTAGCATGTTATAGAATAATAATGCTATGAGAATTATGATCTGTTACTTGTTGCGCTAAAGCTTCTAACCAAAAAGTTGAAGCTGCAGCAACATCCGCTAAAAATATAGCAGGAGTAGAGACAGCCCCATTAACCTTAGGGATTTTGTCCCAAACTCTAATCTGTCAGATGGCACAGGATATAATTGCTTAAAACGTTTTAAAAGGAGTAAATGAATTACCCAAATTATTCCATTCCCTGGAAATTACTTCAGAAATAGCATCAGGGACAGGAAACACTTCTGGAATAACTACAGGAGATTTAAAAACCTTATTTAAATGTTTAGTTTTAGTATCAAGAGGACCAGAATCCTCTATTTCTAATGCAATTAATACTTCTTTAAATAAAGAACGAATAAATTCCATCTTGAACAAATACAAAGATTTATCAGCATCAACCTCTGAGACAGAAACCTCTGAACCAGAAGAACCATTATCAGTATCAGAATGATGATGTTCATTTAAAAATTCATCTGAAAAAAGAGAAGTTTTAAAAGACTTTTATGTATACTAGAAGGAGAAATAACAGACATAGCCTTCTTAATGGATTTAGAAACAAAATCTCTTATGTTATCAGGAACACTCTGAGTATTAGATGTTGACGGAACAGCAACAGGTAATGTAACAGTACTAAAGGAAATTTTATCTGCATTAACAAGTTTGTTATAACATTTAATACAAACAACAGCTGAAGGAACAGATACCAAAAGTGATACACTTAGCTTTGGTAGCTCCAGCACCGGGCAGCGATTTTCCTGAAGTATCTTCTGACTCAGTTGCAACGTGGAACATCTTGCGATATGTAATAGAAAAAAACAACATATAAAGCAAAATTGATCAAATTCCTTAAATGACAGTTTCAGGAATGGGAAAAAAATGCCAGTGAACAAGCTTCTAGCAACCAGAAGCAATAAATAATGAGACTTAAATAATGTGGAGACAAAAGTGACGCCCATATTTTTTTAGCGCCAAATAAGACGCCCACATTATTTGGCGCCTAAATGCTTTTGGCGCCAAAAATGACGCCACATCCGGAACGCTGACACTTTTGACGCAAAAGAACGTCAAAAAAATGACGCAACTTCCGGCGACACGTATGACTCCGGAAACAGAAAAAAATTTGGCGCCAAAAAAGTCCACGCCAAGAATGACGCAATAAAATGAAGCATTTTCAGCCCCCGCGAGCCTAACAGCCCACAGGGAAAAAGTCAAATTTTTTAAGGTAAGAAAAAATGATTGATTCAAATGCATTATCCCAAATATGAAACTGACTGTCTGAAAATAAGGAATGTTGAACATCCTGAGTCAAGGCAAATAAATGTTTGAATACATATATTTAGAACTTTATAAAAAAGTGCCCAACCATAGCTTAGAGTGTCACAGAAAATAAGACTTACTTACCCCAGGACACTCATCTACATGTTTGTAGAAAGCCAAACCAGTACTGAAACGAAAATCAGCAGAGGTAATGGTATATATATATATAAGAGTATATCGTCGATCTGAAAAGGGAGGTAAGAGATGAATCTCTACGACCGATAACAGAGAACCTATGAAATAGACCCCGTAGAAGGAGATCATTGCATTCAAATAGGCAATACTCTCCTCACATCCCTCTGACATTCACTGCACGCTGAGAGGAAAACCGGGCTCCAACCTGCTGCGGAGCGCATATCAACGTAGAATCTAGCACAAACTTACTTCACCACCTCCATAGGAGGCAAAGTTTGTAAAACTGATTTGTGGGTGTGGTGAGGGGTGTATTTATAGGCATTTTAAGGTTTGGGAAACTTTGCCCCTCCTGGTAGGAATGTATATCCCATACGTCACTAGCTCATGGACTCTTGCTAATTACATGAAAGAAATGATATATGATAGACCAAGATCCTAATTACTAGTCAACGTTGACCTATCACAATATATACTTATATATTACTCTTCAAAGAGGGACATGGCAAGGCTGTCCACTATCACCATTATTATTTGATGTTGCGCTGGAACCCTTAGCGATGACATTATATTATTCTTACAGAAAACTAATATAAATATCCCTAGCTTTCTAGAGATTATTAATTGTTTCAGCCAATTTTCAGGATATAAGGTCAACTCAAAAAAATCTGAGATATTATAGATAAATAAAACATCACAAAGCTTTACAACCCATATGTTTAAAGAAGTAAAGCATATTAACTATTTAGGAATCAAAATAGGGAAAAATCCTAATGATTGGTACCATCTTAATTATGCAGATTTTTAAAATAATATTCATAAAGAAATGAATAAATTGAATATTCATTATCTATCCCTATCAGCAAAAATCATGCTGATCAAGACAATATTTTTTCCCAGATTAATGTTTTTGCTCCAAAACTTACCATTGTTTATTTCAAATCAGGATGTGAATAGATACTATAGGGCATGCTCCCACTTTATTTAAAAATATCTCGTATGGCAATAGAGAAACTTACACCATGTAAAAATGATGGTGAATTCTTACTACCCAACATTAGTTACTACAACTGCATTACACTGGCTAAATTTGGTATAGACTGGATAACCAAAGCTAATTATGTCACTTACTATGAGATGGAAACCTTTTTAATTGTTCCTTTTGACCTTAAAGCAATCCTTCACTGTGACTGTCCATGTAGAAAGCAACCTAGCAATGTCAGCAGTTTATTAACATTTTCTATTGTTCGGGCATGGCAAAAAACATAATTTATGTAAGAACTTACCTGATAAATTAATTTCTTTCATATTGGCAAGAGTCCATGAGCTAGTGACGTATGGGATATACAATCCAACCAGGAGGGGCAAAGTTTCCCATACCTCAAAATGCCTATAAATACACCCCTCACCACACCCACATTTCAGTTTAACAAATAGCCAAGTAGTGGGGTGATACAAAAAGGAGTAAAAAGCATAAAAAAAGGAACTGGAAATATAATTGTGCTTTATACAAAAAAACATAACCACCATAAAAAGGGTGGGTCTCATGGACTCTTGCCAATATGAAAGAAATTAATTTATTAGGTAAGTTCTTACATAAATTATGTTTTCTTTCATGTAATTTGCAAGAGTCCATGAGCTAGTGACGTATGGGATAGTAATACCCAAGATGTGGTACTCCACAGAAGAGTCACTAGAGAGGGAGGGATAAAAATAAAAACAGCTGCTGAAAAAATTAAATCCACATCCAAAAAAATAAGTTTTTCTCATAATTGAAAAGAAAAAAACTTAAAACAAGCAGAGGAAGCAAACTGAAACAGCTGCCTGAAGAAATTTTCTACCAAAAACTACTTCCGAAGAGGCAATTACATCAAAACGGTAGAATTTAGTAGATGTATGCAAAGAAGACCAAGTTGCTGCTTTGCAAATCTGATCAACTGAAGCTTCATTCTTAAAAGCCCATGAAGTGGAAACTGATCTAGTAGAATGAGCTGTGATTCTCTGAGGCGGGGCCTGACCCGACTCCAAATAAGCCTAATGAACCAAAAGCTTTAACCAGGATGCCAAGGAAATGGCAGAAGCTTTCTGACCTTTCCTAGGACCAGAAAAGACAACAAATAGACTAGAAGTCTTCCTGAAATCTTTAGTAGCTTTAACATAATATTTCAAAGCTCTTTCAACATCCAGAGAATGTAAGGATCTCTCCAAAGAATTCTTAGGATTAGGACACAAAGAGGGAACAACAATTTCCCTATTAATGTTGTTAGAATTCACAACTTTAGGTAAAAATTTAAATGAAGTCTGCAAAACTGCCTTATCCTGATGGAAAATCTGAAAAAAGAGACTCACAAGAAAGAGCAGATAATTTGGAAACTCTTCTAACAGAAGAGAAAGCCAAAAGGAACAATACTTTCCAAGAAAGTAGTTTAATATCCAAAGAATGCATAGGCTCAAAAGTAGGAGCCTGTAAAGCCTTCAAAACCAAATTAAGACTCCAAGGAGGAGAGATTGATATAATGACAGGCTTTATACGGACCAAAGCCTGCACAAAACAGTGAATATCAGGAAACTTTGCTCTTTCGGTTTTATTTTACAGAAAGATTGCTGACATTTGTCCCTTCAACAAAACTTTCCAAGAAAGAAATTTAATGTCCAATGAATGCATAGGTTCAAACGGAGGAGCTTGAAGAGCCCCCAGAACCAAATTCAAACTCCAAGGAGGAGAAATTGACTTAATGACAGGTTTTATACGAACCAAAGCTTGTACAAAACAATGAATATCAGGAAGATTAGCAATCTTTCTGTGAAAAAGAACAGAAAGAGCAGAGATTTGTCCTTTCAAAGAACTTGCGGATAAACCTTTATCTAAACCATCCTGAAGAAACTGTAAAATTCTCGGAATTCTAAAAGAATGCCAAGAAAAATGATGAGAAAGAAACCAAGAAATATAAGTCTTCCAGACTCTATAATATATCTCTCTGGATACAGATTTACGAGCCTGTAACATAGTATTAATCACAGAGTCAGAGAAACCTCTTTGACCAAGAATCAAGCGTTCAATCTCCATACCTTTAAATTTAAGGATTTGAGATCCTGATGGAAAAAAGGACCTTGCGACAGAAGGTCTGGTCGTAGCGGAAGAGTCCACGGATGGCAAGAGGCCATCCGGACAAGATCCGCATACCAAAACCTGTGAGGCCATGCCGGAGCTACCAGCAGAACAAACGAGCATTCCTTCAGAATCTTGGAGATTACTCTTGGAAGAAGAACTAGAGGCGGAAAGATATAAGCAGGATGATACTTCCAAGGAAGTGATAATGCATCCACTGCTTCCGCCTGAGGATCCCGGGATCTGGACAGATACCTGGGAAGTTTCTTGTTTAGATGAGACGCCATCAGATCTATTTCTGGAAGCTCCCACATTTAAACAATCTGAAGAAATACCTCTGGGTGAAGAGACCATTCGCCCGGATGCAACGTTTGGCGACTGAGATAATCCGCTTCCCAATTGTCTATACCTGGGATATGAACCGCAGAGATTAGACAGGAGCTGGATTCCGCCCAAACCAGAATTCGAGATACTTCTTTCATAGCCAGAGGACTGTGAGTCCCTCCTTGATGATTGATGTATGCCACAGTAGTGACATTGTCTGTCTGAAAACAAATGAACGATTCTCTCTACAGAAGAGGCCAAGACTTAAGAGCTCTGAAAATTGCACGGAGTTCCAAAATATTGATCGGTAATCTCACCTCCTGAGATTCCCAAACTCCTTGTGCCGTCAGAGATCCCCACACAGCTCCCCAACCTGTGAGACTTGCATCTGTTGAAATTACAGTCCAGGTCGGAAGCACAAAAGAAGCCCCCTGAATTAAACGATGGTGATCTGTCCACCACGTTAGAGAGTGTCGTACAATCGGTTTTAAAGATATTAATTGAGATATCTTTGTGTAATCCTTGCACCATTGATTCAGCATACAGAGCTGAAGAGGTCGCATGTGAAAACGAGCAAAGGGGATCGCGTCCGATGCAGCAGTCATAAGACCTAGAATTTCCATGCATAAGGCTACCGAAGGGAATGATTGTGACTGAAGGTTTCGACAAGCTGAAATCAATTTTAGACGTCTCTTGTCTGTTAAAGACAGAGTCATGGACACTGAATCTATCTGGAAACCCAGAAAGGTTACCCTTGTCTGAGGAATCAATGAACTTTTTGGTGAATTGACCCTCCAACCATGATCTTGAAGAAACAACACAAGTCGATTCGTATGAGATTCTGCTAAATGTAAAGACTGAGCAAGTACCAAGATATCGTCCAAATAAGGAAATACCACAATACCCTGTTCTCTGATTACAGACAGAAGGGCACCGAGAACCTTTGTAAAAATTCTTGGAGCTGTAGCTAGGCCAAACGGCAGAGCCACAAACTGGTAATGCTTGTCCAGAAAAGAGAATCTCAGGAACTGATAATGATCTGGATGAATCGGAATATGCAGATATGCATCCTGTAAATCTATTGTGGACATAAAATGCCCTTGCTGAACAAAAGGCAAGATAGTCCTTACAGTTACCATTTTGAACGTTGGTATCCTTACATAACGATTCAATATTTTTAGATCCAGAACTGGTCTGAAGGAATTCTCCTTCTTTGGTACAATGAAGAGATTTGAATAAAACCCCATCCCCGGTTCCAGAACTGGAACTGGCATAATTACTCCAGCCAACTCTAGATCTGAAACACAATTCAGAAATGCTTGAGCTTTCACTGGATTTACTGGGACACGGGAAAGAAAAAATCTCTTTGCAGGAGGTCTCATCTTGAAACCAATTCTGTACCCTTCTGAAACAATGTTCTGAATCCAAAGATTGTGAACAGAATTGATCCAAATTTCTTTGAAAAAACGTAACCTGCCCCCTACCAGCTGAGCTGGAATGAGGGCCGCACCTTCATGTGGACTTAGAAGCAGGCTTTGCCTTTCTAGAAGGCTTGGATTTATTCCAGACTGGAGATGGTTTCCAAACTGAAACTGCTCCTGAGGATGAAGGATCAGGCTTTTGTTCTTTGTTGAAACGAAAGGAACGAAAACGATTATTAGCCCTGTTTTTACCCTTAGATTTTTTATCCTGTGGTAAAAAAGTTCCTTTCCCACCAGTAACAGTTGAGATAATGGAATCCAACTGAGAACCAAATAATTTGTTACCCTGGAAAGAAATGGAAAGTAGAGTTGATTTAGAAGCCATATCAGCATTCCAAGTTTTAAGCCATAAAGCTCTTCTAGCTAAAATAGCTAGAGACATAAACCTGACATCAACTCTGATAATATCAAAAATGGCATCACAGATAAAATTATTAGCATGCTGAAGAAGAATAATAATATTATGAGAATCATGATCTGTTACTTGTTGTGCTAAAGTCTCCAACCAAAAAGTTGAAGCTGCAGCAACATCAGCCAAAGATATAGCAGGTCTAAGAAGATTACCTGAACACAGATAAGCTTTTCTTAGAAAGGATTCAATTTTTCTATCTAAAGGATCTTTAAACGAAGTACCATCTGACTTAGGAATAGTAGTACGTTTAGCAAGGGTAGAAATAGCCCCATCGACTTTAGGGATTTTGTCCCAAAATTCTAATCTGTCAGACGGCACAGGATATAATTGCTTAAAACGTTTAGAAGGAGTAAATGAATTACCCAATTTATCCCATTCTCTGGAAATTACTTCAGAAATAGCATTAGGAACAGGAAAAACTTCTGGAATAACCACAGGAGATTTAAATACCTTATCTAAACGTTTAGAATTAGTATCAAGAGGACCAGAATCCTCTATTTCTAAAGCAATTAGTACTTCTTTAAGTAAAGAACGAATAAATTCCATTTTAAATAAATATGAAGATTTATCAGCATCAATCTCTGAGACAGAATCCTCTGAACCAGAAGAGTCATCAGAATCAGAATGATGATGTTCATTTAAAAATTCATCTGTAGAGAGAGAAGTTTTAAAAGATTTTTTATGTTTACTAGAAGGAGAAATAACAGACATAGCCTTCTTGATGGATTCAGAAACAAAATCTCTTATGTTATCAGGAACATTCTGCACCTTAGATGTAGAGGGAACTGCAACAGGCAATGGTACATTACTAAAGGAAATATTATCTGCTTTAACAAGTTTGTCATGACAATTAATACAAACAACAGCCGGAGGAATAGCTACCAAAAGTTTACAGCAGATACACTTAGCTTTGGTAGTTCCAGCACTAGACAGCGATTTTCCTGAAGTATCTTCTGACTCAGATGCAACGTGAGACATCTTGCAATATGTAAGAGAAAAAACAACATATAAAGCAAAATTGATCAAATTCCTTAAATGACAGTTTCAGGAATGGGAAAAAATGCCAATAAACAAGCTTCTAGTAACCAGAAGCAAAGAAAAAATGAGACTGAAATAATGTGGAGAAAAAAGCGACGCCAAAAATGACGCCACATCCGGAACGCCGACATTTTTGGCGCAAAAGGACGTCAAAAAATGACGCAACTTCCGGCGACACGTATGACGCCGGAAACAGAAAAGATTTTTTGCGCCAAAAAAGTCTGCGCCAAGAATGACGCAATAAAATGAAGCATTTTCAGCCCCCGCGAGCCTAACAGCCCATAGGGAAAAAAAGTCAAATTTTTAAGGTAAGAAAAAATGATTGATTCAAATGCATTATCCCAAATATGAAACTGACTGTCTGAAAATAAGGAATGTTGAACATTCTGAGTCAAGGCAAATAAATGTTTGAATACATATATTTAGAACTTTATAAATAAAGTGCCCAACCATAGCTTAGAGTGTCACAGAAAATAAGATTTACCCCAGGACACTCATCTACATGTTTGTAGAAAGCCAAACCAGTACTGAAACGAAAATCAGCAGAGGTAATGGTATATAAATAAGAGTATATCGTCGATCTGAAAAGGGAGGTAAGAGATGAATCTCTACGACCGATAACAGAGAACCTATGAAATAGACCCCGTAGAAGGAGATCACTGCATTCAAATAGGCAATACTCTCCTCACATCCCTCTGACATTCACTGCACGCTGAGAGGAAAACCGGGCTCCAACTTGCTGCGGAGCGCATATCAACGTAGAATCTAGCACAAACTTACTTCACCACCTCCATAGGAGGCAAAGTTTGTAAAACTGAATTGTGGGTGTGGTGAGGGGTGTATTTATAGGCATTTTGAGGTTTGGGAAACTTTGCCCCTCCTGGTAGGAATGTATATCCCATACGTCACTAGCTCATGGACTCTTGCTAATTACATGAAAGAAATCATATAAATAAATTAAAGGATATATTTATGAAAGACTTCAGGACAATTCAGATTGATGAAATATTAAGGAGTTTAAAGCTTGCAGAAACAGCAACGTTGTTGGTCAGCTGGAGAGAGACCCAAATAAAACTGATTAATAATTATTACCTTACCCCTGATAGAATTAGTAAATGGGTACAAGAAAGGTGACAAGGTAATTGTTTTAAATGTAATAAAGAGAGAGCAGATTTGATCCATTGTTTATGGTCAAGCCCAAAAATCCGGCAATACTGGGGAAAAAACATAATATATGCTTAACTGATCAATTTATTTCTCTTGTGATGTATCGAGTCCACGGATTCATCCTTACTTGTGGTATATTCTCCTCCCCTACAGGAAGTGGCAGAGAGAGCACCCACAGCAGAGCTGCCTATATAGCTCCCCCCCTTAGCTCCACCCCCCAGTCATTCGACCCAAAGGCTAGGAAGAAAAAGGAGAAACTATAGGGTGCAGTGGTGACTGAAAGTTTAAAAATAAAAATATATATGCCTGTCTTAATAAACAGGGCGGGCCGTGGACTAGATACATCACAAGAGAAATAAATTTATCAGGTAAGCATAAATTATGTTTTCTCTTGTAAGATGTATTGAGTCCACGGATTCATCCTTACTTGTGGGATACAATACCAAAGCTTTAGGACACGGATGAAGGGAGGGACAAGACAGGGACCTTAAACGGAAGGCACCACTGCTTGTAGAACCTTTCTCACAAAAATAGCCTCCGAAGAAGCAAAAGTATCAAATTTGTAAAATTTGGAAAAAGTATGAAGCGAAGACCAAGTCGCCGCATTACAAATCTGTTCAACAGAAGCCTCATTTTTAAAAGCCATGTGGAAGCCACAGCTCTAGTAGAATGAGCAGTAATTCTTTCAGGAGGCTGCTGTCCAGCAGTCTCATAGGCCAAACGGATGATGCTTTTCAGCCAAAAGGAAAGAGAAGTAGCCGTAGCCTTCTGACCTCTCCGCTTACCAGAATAAACAACAAACAATGAAGATGTTTGACGGAAATCTTAGTTGCTTGTAAGTAGAACTTTAAAGCACGAACCACATCAAGATTGTGCAACAGACGTTCCTTCTTTGAAGAAGGATTAGGACACAGTGAAGGAACAACAATCTCTTGATTGATATTCCTGTTAGAACCAACCTTAGGGAGGAACCCAGGTTTGGTACGCAAAACCACCTTATCTGCATGGAAAATAAGATAAGGGGAATCACACTGTAAAGCATATAGCTCAGAAACTCTTCGAGCCGAAGAGATAGCTACTAAAAACAAAACTTTCCAAGATAGAAGCTTAATATCCAGGGAATGCATAGGTTCAAACGGAACCCCTTGAAGAACTTTAAGAACTAAATTTAGGCTCCATTGCGGAGCAACAGGTTTAAATACAGGCTTGATTCTGACCAAAGCCTGACTAAATGCTCGAACGTCTGGGACATCTGCCAGACGTTTGTGTAGAAGAATAGACAAAGCAGATATTTGTCCTTATAAGGAACTAGCTGATAATCCCTTCTCCAAACCTTCTTGGAGAAAAGACAATATTCTAGGAATCCTAAACTTACTCCACGAGTAACCTTTGGATTCACACCAATAAAGATATTTGCGCCAAATCTTATGATAGATCTTCCTGGAACAGGCTTTCTAGCCTGAATCAGGGTATCAATGACCGACTCAGAGAAACCACGCTTTGATAGAATCAGGCGTTCAATCTCCAAGCAGTCAGGTGCAAAGAAATTAGATTTGGATGCATGAACAGACCTTGAATTAGAAGGTCCCGCCTCATTGGCAGATATCATGGTAGAACCAAGGACATGTCCACTAGGTCTGCATACCAAGTCCTGCGTGGCCACGCAGGTGCTATCAGAATCACAGAAGCTCTCTCCTGCTTTATTCTGGCAACCAAACGTAGAAGGAGAGGAAATACATAGGCCAGATTGAAGGACCAAGGCACTGCAAGAGCATCTATCAGTACCGTCTTGGGATCCCGGGACCTGGACCCGTAACGAGGAAGTTTGGCATTCTGAAGGGACGCCATCAGATCCAATTCTGGTGTGCCCCATAGCTGAATCAGCTGGGCAAATACCTCCGGATGGAGTTCCCACTCCCTCAGATGAAAAGTCTAATGACTTAGGAAATCCGCCTCCCAGTTCACTACTCCTGGGATGTGGATTGCTGAGAGATGGCAAGTGTGATCCTCTGCCCATCGGATTATTTTGGTTACCTCCATCATCGCTAGAGAACTCCTTGTTCCTCCTTGACGATTGATATAAGCTACAGTCGTGATGTTGTTCGACTGAAACCTGATGAATTTGGCCACAGCAAGCTGAGGCCATGCCTGAAGTGCATTGAATATCACTCTCAGTTACAGAATATTTATCAGGAGAAGAGATTCCTCCCAAGACCATAAGCCCTGTGCTTTCAGGGAGTTCCAGACTGCACCCCAGCCTATCAGGCAGGCATCTGTCATTACAATGAGCCACTCTGGCCTGCGGAAACACATTCCCTGAGACAGGTGGTCCTGAGACAACCACCAGAGAAGAGAATCTCTGGTCTCCTGGTCCAGATGCAGTTGAGGAGACAAATCTGTATAATCCCCATTCCACTGTTTGAGCATGCACAGTTGCAGTGGTCTGAGGTGTAGGCGGGCAAAAGGAACTATGTCCATTGCCGCTACCATGAGTCCGAAGTTTTGATTTTCTGACCACCGTCAGAAATATTTTCATTTCTACCGAGTCTATCAGAGTCCCTAGGAAGGAAACTCTTATAAGAGGGAAGAGAGAACTCTTTTCATGTTCACCGTCCACCCGTGAGATTTCAGAAAAGCCAACACAATGTCCGTGTGAGAATTGGATAACTGGAAAGTTGACGCCTGAATTAAGATAAGGCGCCACTGCTATGCCCCGTGGTCGTATAACCGCCAGAAGGGACCCTAGCACCCTTGTGAAAATTCTGTGAATAGGGATGTGTAGATACGCATCCTTTAAGTCCACGGTGGCCATATATTGACCCTCCTGGATCAGAGGTAGAATAGACCGAATAGTCTCCATCTTGAATTATGGGACTTTGAGGAACTTGTTTAGAATTTTGAGATCCAAGAATGATCTGAAAGTTCCCTCTTTTTTGGAAACCACAAACAGGTTTGAGTAAAATCCTAGCCCCTGTTCCTCTTTTGGCACTGGGCGGATCACCCCCATGGTATGTAGGTCTTCTACACAGCGTAAGAACACCTCTCTCTTTGTCTGGTTTACAGACAATCGAGAAATGTGAAAAAAAGTGCAAAAGTCACCAAGAGTAAATGTTAAAGTTGATAACTCATATGCTAGTGTGAATCTCAAAATGATGAGTCTCTCCGAGTACTTGAAAAATGTTGGTATAAATTACTGACCGGTCAGATAAAAGCTAGCTCCAAAGGTAATAAGAATGTAGTTGAAAATGTAATCCACGTACCTGACAGGCTGGTGGCTAAGAGTGGCTCCGATATTGTACCCGCGCTCACTGCAGAGTGAACAGCTGTGAGCACTACACGCTGAGCTTGCTTCCTGCTCCCAAGCGTGACTCCAGCGTCTTCACTGTCTGTGTACGTACTTCGTCACCTGACAGTTAACATCCAATGGGGACTCTCCAAAAGCGGTCCGAATTCAAATGTCACTTTACAGTGTAAATAGTAAAAGGAATCCAATGTAGGGTCCAGAGGTTAGTAAGTCTCTTCTACGCGTTTCGGCACGTTGTGCCTTTATCAAGATGACTTACAGGGTACCTCATACCTGTTTTTATAGGATTAATCCGGATGCCATTTTTTTATTATTTTAACTGTTTAGTGGCTGTTTCAATAAACTTTATTCAATAGACATTGTTCTTTTTAGCCTGACTATCTATAATCATGACATTCTCCCAATTTATAAAGCCTAAAAGCATATAGAAATGATTATAATAGCTGTGATGTTAAAAACTGAAATACACATAATGGTAGACACTTAAGTTTAAATATAATTATAAAGTAGTCCATAGTTGGTGTGTAGGTAGAATAATAGAGTAATTTAGATACCTTAAAGAATCTAATTACTATTTGCAGTTTTTTCTTAAATGAAAAAATCCTCAAACTAAGACAATAGTAAATAAATAAAATAAATAAATAACATCTTGTTTCTCTAAAAATCATACAAAAATTATTATCAGCAAAAAAAAGTTCATTTTACTATAGAATGGTAAAAGGCTGGATAAAAATACTATATAAATTTGACCATAAAACAATACAGAAGATTAAAAATATGTAAATGGGGGGGCGGAGCCAACAGCTGAAGGAGCCGGTCGCACATCTCCTGAGCTCTTAGGCCATAGCTGCACAAAATATTTATTTTCAGGATAAGAATGAATCGAACTTATGAGTAATCTTACGCTAACTAATTTATAACAAATGTATGCTGTGTTGGAGTCAGATTCTGTGTCTAACTCCATTTTCTAACTATCATCGGAGAGAGCTACTTCACCACGTGTAGCGATATAACCAGGCCTATCCTCATATCTACTAGTTTCAGTCTCCTCAGTGTAGAAACTACATCTGCTTCTTAAATGGAGGAAACTCCAGAACTTCTGCTTGCCCTACTTCGGGATCTAGATCGGCAGATGGTACACTGCTTTTTGGACATATCAGATACTCTGAAGTCGACACTCACGGGAGCGGCTAGTGGCGCAAATAGTGGTGAGAATTCCGGAGCTGCGGGGAAAGAATTTTTACAGGAGGACTTCTCAATACTGCCTCACCAGCTACCGATGACTCGCAGTCACAAAGATGATATGGGTGACACATCACCAAATTGCTACATTCAGCCAAGGGTTACTCGTATAGCGGCCGAAATCAGAACCACAGTAGATCCGGAATGGATGCCACAGTATGGGGAGTTATGGCACCTACTAGACCCCAAACCGTTTCTTATGACACCGGAGGGCCAGAGCTTTTTCCCTGCTTCTGTTAGCAAAGGGGAATTTGACTACACCACTACTCTGTTCTCCACTGCTCCTGAAGGCTCAGAGGTGTCTGCAGTCATTACTTCTACTAACCCAGACATGATAGGGTCCCTGCGGATCTGCACTAAGCCATGTACGCCACAGACACTCTGCAATCCGGAACTACAGACATCAGGTAGGATCTACACTTCGAGCGGTCCTGCACCTGACCGCAGCGATCTCATAAGACAACATGTAAGGGCTGAAATGGGGTGTCAGTCACTATGTTTCATGTACTTCGCGACCATGCTTGATCCCAACGAAGTAAGATGCCTTAGAGCTGGTGTTGGCTAAAGAGGGGAAAAAAAAAAAAAAAAAAAAAAAAGAGGAAGGAGGAAACTCCTTACTTACATAAGTGGACTATGACTGTTCTTTATACGTTACAACAGCTGGGTTCATGCTCGGGACTTCAATTAAAGTTTATATATGCTGGCTGTCCGTTACCTGTTTACCTGTATCTGGAGTAGGATAAACCTATGCTGGAGGACATGTCACTTTACACGCCCAAGGTTTGCGTGTCAATCTTACTCTTTAATAACTCATGGCGCTTGGAGAATGCTGGTTAATACTTGACTATTTGTTTGATCCCTTTGGGTTCCCTGACAGGGGTTTGTTAATAAAGCTATGCTCTTTCTTTTTATTAGCTCACTTATTCAGCTGTTCTAATGGTTTATATACTATGTTTATGCGTGGTTTGTTAGTTATACAGATTGCTCATTCTGTTTATTTTATTCATGTCCTAGCTACACGTAACTGATAGCTTGCTATAAATTTACGCACACCATTAGTCCTCTAGCTGTGATCCTCTCTCCTTTAGCTGTGAATGGCCCACTTAGCACCCAGTGAAATATGAGCCCACAGTAACGTTGAATACAGGACTACTGGTAGAAGCCAATATATCTTGGGAGCATCTCATAAGTGTTTGTAGAAACTTCTGGGATTATACTAACCAATTTTTGTTATATTGCTATGTATGTCTAATGCACTTTTGCAGTAATCTGTTTCAACCTTCATATATAAACGGATTTTAAATATGGCGCTATTTTGGGCGGGAGTATGAAGCTATCTGCGATATAAGCTTTTTATGTGTTATTGTCTGTTTATTGCTAATCTGTGCTTTCTTGTTGTAAGTTCAGCATACATTTGAGATGATTTTATGTGTATTACTCCTATAATTCTATTTGAATGTTCCATATTTGGGCTAGGTATGTAGATATAAGTTTGCAGTCCTTACACAATTTTCTATGTAAATGTTTACTCTAGAACAGCACCTATCTAATATACTAATATACTTTGGCATTACCTTTAACCGTAGTGTAAACAAGACCGTAAAACAAATAATTTATACATGTTTATGCATCTTTGTAGACTCTAAGCAGACTTAGGCTGTTAAAGTCATAGAATCCCTACATGTAGGCACTGGGGCAGTTTCCTTGTATGCTATAGAATTGCCAATCCAATGGTCCCCTATACTATAATATAATATAGCCTCATTTTGTATAAGTGATAAGCAGCTTTGCTGTATTATATTAACTAGCTACTGTACATTACTATGATATCAGCTCCTTTAACACTACGTTGTTATATATTAATTTATGGATATCTGAGATGATACTATATATTATGCATAGGTTGTAACCTTATTACTAGTAACCAGCAAACTGGGGCTCCTAAGATAGACAGGCTAACTCTACAATAATAAAACTTGGAATGTGTTGCTTCTATCCATAGTAGAGTAATATAGTATTTCAGTAGCTGCCGCTATTTAACAGCAACCATTCATGCTCTGCATACCTAATTTAACATACTACTACTCACAGTTATTAACTCAACAGAACGCCTGGGTAGTATGTATAATATGATTATTCTCTCATTATTACTGATTAACTGACTCTGATGTTATACCAGTACAATAGGTTCCATATGTAAGCAGTTACTGTGGATATGGGTAGCATAATAGGGCATATCCTACTGGAATTCACCCTTAACTTACTATGTTTTACGAATCTCTGTAAGGACACGTATAGCATTGAAGACCTTCTATATTGCTATTTTTGAAACCCCAGTTAGGTATAGTTACGGTCATTATTAAATTATTTAGAAAAAAAAAAAGGGAGAAAGGGGAGGGAAAACACTAAGGTACATGATTAGAAATATCGTTACAGCATAAAGCCTACTAGTTCTATTGCAAACCCATTGGTTCTGAATTCTCCTAAATATACTATTCTGTTCTCATATTAGCCATTAACAAATGTATATATTACTAACCCCTAGTGACATATCCCCTTATGGATCCCTAGTCACACTAAGATACTAATAGAAGAATAGCCTTCACAGACAGTATTTCATATAGCTAATTCTCCGATAACTTTTTTACAGAGGCCCCACTAAATTATATATCTTTATGACGTCGCATCATAGATATATCTATATATGTTCATTCTTATGGCTCCGCCCTCCAACCCCCCCACTCATTCTCATAGCGGTGCTTACCCGCTGAATATCCCCCCCCCCCCATAACATACGCTTATCTCTTCTCTTTGTGCAACTTGCAAGGAGATATCTATCTGACCTTTAGTTGGTTGCTATTTTTACAAGCCATCAGGCCTTAAATTTAAGAGTCTAATAGGTCAGACACTTATGCTAATCTATTATAAAATCGAGGTTTCATCTGCCTATCTAATGTGATTTGTATCAGTGTTGAAATATGTTGTACAATTGTATTTGTAACATTCTCTAGGTCCGAAAGGCGGTTTATGTTTTTTCTTTTATGTATATTATACAAAACCTCAATAAAAAAATATTTACAAAAAAAAAAAAATATGTAAATGAATATTCAGTTAAAAGGGTTTAAATCGAGTTCGGCATTCAATCCACCAGGGGTCAGGGTGGCAAAATTAAAAATAAGCTCAGCTTCTGTCATTAGAAGTTGTTTTGTTATATTTCCTCCTCTATGTGGTTTCACCTTTTCAACACCCCAATAGAGTAGGCCATCAGTCTTCTGGCCATGACACTCTTTGAAATGCTTAGAAAGCAGGTGGTCCTCATATCCCCACTCTATATTGAGGAGGTGCTGTCTTATTCTATCCCTTACAGGTCTGCTTGTTTGTCCAAAGTATTGTTTTTTGCAAGGACACTATCATATACACCACATTTTTATCACAGCATCTGATAATGTCTCTAATTTTAATTTTACAATCTGAGTTACTGGCCTCTATTTGTCTACACTTATTGCTAAAACTACAGGCTTTACACTGATGGCATGGAAAAAAGCCTTCCAATTTATTGCCTTGTATATCTGAATCTTGATTTTTCTTTTTTCTAAACTCACTGGGGGCTAAAATGGATTTTAGTGTTTTAGCTTTCCTATAAATAATCCTGTGTTAAGCCTGTCAAGGATATCATCCAACGGGGTCTCTACCTGTAAAGCCTCCTCCAGAGACTCGAACCAGAAAGCCACTGCAGCAGTGACTGGGGCAATGCATGCAAGAGGCTGGAGAATAAAACCTTGTTGTATAAAGATTTTCTTAAGGAAACCCACTAATTTCTTATCCATAGGATCTAGGAAAGCACAACTGTCCTCGACAGGAATAGTTGTACGCTTAGCTAGGGTAGAGACTGCTCCCTCCACCTTAGGGACCGTCTGCCACAAGTCCCGTGTAGCAGCATCTATAGGAAACATTTTCTTAAAAGCAGGAGGGGGAGAGAACGGTACACCTGGTCTATCCCATTCCTTAGTAATAATTTCTGAAAACCTCTTAGGGATTGGAAAAACATCAGTGTAAACAGGCACTGCAAAGTATTTGTCCATTTTACACAATTTCTCTGGGACTACAATGGTGTCACAGTCATCCAGAGTCGCTAAAACCTCCCTGAGCAACACGCGGAGGTGTTCAAGCTTAAATTTAAATGCTTTCATTTCAGAGTCAGACTGAAGTAACGCCTTCCCTGAATCAGAAATGTCACCCACAGATAGAAGCTCTCCTGCTTCGGCTTCTGTACATTGTGAGGGTACATCAGACATACCTACTAAAGCGTCAGAAAGCTCTGTATTTGTTCTAGCCCCAGAGCTGTCTCGCTTTCCTTGTAACCCTGGCAGTTTGGACAATACCTCTGTGAGGGTATGATTCATAACTGCCGCCATGTCTTGTAAAGTAAACGCATTGGACGCGCTAGATGTACTTGGCGTCCCTTGAGCGGGAGTTATAGGTTCTGACACGTGGGGAGAGCTAGATGGCATAACCTCCCTTTTGTCAGTCTCAGAAACCTCAGGTGATAAATCTTTAAAACTTATAGAAAGGTGAGTGCATTTGGTACACATTCTAAGAGGGGGTTCCACAATGGCTTCTAAACAAAATGAACAAGGAGTTTCCTCTATGTCAGACATGTTTAACAGACTAGTAATGAGACCAGCAAGCTTGGAAAACACTTTAATAAATGTGAAAAAAGCAATAATAAAAAACGGTACTGTGCCTTTAAGAGAAAAAAACTACCACATAAACTGCAAAACAGTGAAAAAAAGTAGTAAACTCTACGAAATTTTTACAGTGTGTATAAGGGACTAAAACAGCATTGCACCCACTTGCAAATGGATGATTAACCCCTCAGGCCCAAAAACGAATTAGAAAAACATTAAACCTGTTAACAAACAGTCAAACACACTGCCACAGCTCTGCTGTGGCTCCTACCTGCCCTTAAAAATGATTTTTGCAGGAACAAAACCCTCTATAGAGGTCCTATAAGCCAGAGGACTCCTTCAGGGAAGCTGGATGTCTCAGACTGAAAACGAAAATAGGCCCCTCCCACCATGCACTCAAAGTCAGAGGGCCTTAAAAAAGTACTCCTAGGAGTAATCTAACAAGCCATGTGGAAACTAGGCCCCAAATAAAGATTTATCACCCTCAGAGAAAAAACGTTTTTATTTTTATAAATCATGCAAACGTTTTTACACTAAGTAATATAAGAATTAATATGAATATTATCCCTTTTTGCAAGCATGATCCCAGTTGTTGTTAAATCACTGTATCAGGCTTACTTTAAATGTACCAGGCACGGTCAGCATTTTCTAGACCTTATCATCTCTCTAGAAAAAAATATACTGAACATACCTCAAAGCAGGCAATCTGCAGACCGTCCCCCCAACTGAAGCAATGGACCTTAGTTACAAACAGCTAAGATCATCAAACCTCCAGGCAGATTCTTCTTCTAATTTCTGCCTGAGAGTAAAACAGTACAACGCTGGTACCGTTTAAAAATAACAAACTTTTGATTGAAGGTAAAAACTACACTAAGTCACCACATCTCTCTTGATACTTCCTTTCTTGTTGAGAGCTGCAAGAGAATGACTGGGGGTGGCAGTTAGGGGAGGAGCTATATAGACAGCTCTGCTGTGGGTGTCCTCTTGCAGCTTCCTGTTGGGAAGGAGAATATCCCACAAGTAATGGATGAACCCATGGACTGGATACACCTTTACAAGAGAAAAACAGAATTTATGCTTACCTGATAAATTACTTTCTCCAACGGTGTGTCCGGTCCACGGCGTCATCCATAACTTGTGGGAATATCTCTTCCCCAACAGGAAATGGCAAAGAGTACAGCAAAAGCTGTCCATATAGTCCCTCCTAGGCTCCGCCCACCCCAGTCATTCGACCGACGGACAGGAGAAAAACAGGAGAAACCATAGGGTGCCGTGGTGAGTGTAGTTAAAGAAAACCTGATTAAAAAACCAAGGCGGGCCGTGGACCGGACACACCGTTGGAGAAAGTAATTTATCAGGTAAGCATAAATTCTGTTTTCTCCAACATTGGTGTGTCCGGTCCACGGCGTCATCCATAACGTGTGGGAACCAATACCAAAGCTTTAGGACACGGATGAAGGGAGGGAGCCAATCAGGTTGCCTAAACGGAAGGCACCACGGCTTGCAAAACCTTTCTCCCAAAAATAGCCTCCGAAGAAGCAAAAGTATCAAATTTGTAGAATTTGGCAAAAGTGTGCAGGGAAGACCAAGTCGCTGCCTTACATATCTGATCAACAGAAGCCTCGTTCTTGAAGGCCCATGTGGAAGCCACAGCCCTAGTAGAGTGAGCTGTGATGCGTTCAGGAGGCTGCCGTCCGGCAGTCTCGTAAGCCAATCAGATGATGCTTTTCAGCCAAAAGGAAAGAGAGGTAGCAGTAGCTTTTTGACCTCTCCTCTTGCCAGAATAAACGACAAACAGAGAAGACGTTTGTCTGAAATCCTTTGTTGCTTCTAAATAGAACTTTAAAGCACGAACTACATCTAGATTGTGTAACAAACGTTCCTTCTTTGAAACTGGATTCGGACACAAAGAAGGCACAACTATTTCCTGGTTAATATTCTTGTTGGAAAACAACCTTTGGAAGGAAACCAGGTTTAGTACGCAAAACAACCTTATCTGAATGGAACACCAGATAGGGCGGATTACACTGCAGAGCAGATAACTCAGAAACTCTTCTAGCAGAAGAAATAGCAACCAAAAACAGAACTTTCCAAGATAACATCTTGATATCTATGGAATGTAGAGGTTCAAACGGAACCCCTTGAAGAACTGAAAGAAATAAATTCAGACTCCAGGGAGGAGTCAAAGGTCTGTAAACAGGCTTGATCCTGACCAAAGCCTGAACAAAAGCTTGAACATCAGGCACAGCTGCCAGTCGTTTGTGTAATAAGACAGATAAAGCAGAAATATGTCCCTTTAGAGAACTCGCTGATAATCCCTTATCCAAACCTTCTTGGAGAAAAGAAAGGATCCTAGGAATTTTGATCTTACTCCATGAGAATCCCTTGGATTCACACCAACAGATATATCTTTTCCATATTTTATGGTAAATCTTCCTAGTTACAGGTTTTCTGGCTTGTACCAGAGTATCTATTACAGAATCCGAAAACCCACGCTTAGATAAAATCAAGCGTTCAATTTCCAAGCCGTTAGCTGAAGGGAAACTAGATTTGGATGTTCGAATGGACCTTGTACTAGAAGATCCTGTCTCAAAGGTATCTTCCATGGTGGAGCCGATGACATATTCACCAGGTCTGCATACCAAGTCCTGCGTGGCCACGCAGGAGCTATCAAGATCACCGAGGCCCTCTCCTGCTTGATCCTGGCTACCAGCCTGGGAATGAGAGGAAACGGTGGAAACACATAAGCTAGGTTGAAGGTCCAAGGCGCTACTAATGCATCCACTAGAGTCGCCTTGGGATCCCTGGATCTGGACCCGTAGCAAGGAACCTTGAAGTTCTGACGAGACGCCATTAGATCCATGTCTGGAATGCCCCATAATTGAGTCAACTGGGCAAAGATCTCCGGGTGGAGTTCCCACTCCCCTGGATGGAATGTCTGACGACTCAGTTTTCCACTCCTGGGATGTGGATCACAGATAGGTGGCAGGAGTGATCCTCCGCCCATTTTATGATTTTGGTCACTTCTCTCATCGCCAGGGAACTCCTTGTTCCCCCCTGATGATTGATGTAAGCAACAGTCGTCATGTTGTCTGATTGGAATCTTATGAATCTGGCCTTTGCTAGTTGAGGCCAAGCCTTGAGAGCATTGAATATCGCTCTCAGTTCCAGAATGTTTATCGGGAGAAGAGACTCTTCCCGAGACCATAGCCCCTGAGCTTTCAGGGAGTTCCAGACCGCGCCCCAGCCCACTAGACTGGCGTCGGTCGTGACGATGACCCACTCTGGTCTGCGGAAACTCATTCCCTGGGACAGGTGGTCCTGGGTTAGCCACCAACGGAGTGAGTCTCTGGTCTTCTGATCTACTTGAATCACTGGAGACAAGTCTGTATAGTCCCCATTCCACTGTTTCAGCATGCACAGTTGTAATGGTCTTAGATGACTTCGCGCAAAAGGAACTATGTCCATTGCTGCAACCATCAACCCTACTACTTCCATGCACTGAGCTATGGAAGGACGTGGAACAGAATGAAGAACTTGACAAGCGCTTAGAAGTTTTGACTTTCTGACATCTGTCAGGAAAATCCTCATTTCTAAAGAATCTATTATTGTCCCCAAGAAAGGAACTCTTGTCGACGGAGACAGGGAACTTTTTTCTATGTTCACTTTCCATCCGTGAAATCTGAGAAAGGCCAGAACGATGTCTGTGTGAGCCTTTGCCTTTGAAAGAGACGACGCTTGTATCAGAATGTCGTCCAAGTAAGGTGCCACTGCAATGCCCTTTGGTCTTAGAACCGCTAGAAGGGACCCGAGTACCTTTGTGAAAATCCTTGGAGCAGTGGCTAGCCCGAATGGGAGAGCCACAAACTGGTAATGTTTGTCCAGAAAGGCGAACCTTAGGAACTGATGATGATCTTTGTGGATAGGAATATGTAGATACGCATCCTTTAGATCCACGGTAGTCATAAATTGACCCTCCTGGATTGTAGGTAAAATCGTTCGAATGGTTTCCATTTTGAACGATGGCACTGTGAGAAATTTGTTTAGGATCTTTAAATCCAGAATTGGTCTGAAGGTTCCCTCTTTTTTGGGAACCACAAACAGATTTGAGTAAAACCCCATTCCTTGTTCCACGGTTGGAACTGGGTGTATCACTCCCATTTTTAACAGGTCTTCTACACAATGTAAGAATGCCTGTCTCTTTATTTGGTTTGAAGATAAGTGAGACATGTGGAACCTTCCCCTTGGGGGTAGTTCCTTGAATTCCAGAAGATAACCCTGAGAAACTATTTCTAGTGCCCAGGAGTCCTGAACATCTCTTGCCCAAGCCTGAGCGAAGAGAGAGAGTCTGCCCCCTACTAGATCCGGTCCCAGATCGGGGGCTACTCCTTCATGCTGTTTTGTTAGCAGCAGCAGGTTTCTTGGCCTGCTTACCCTTGTTCCAGCCTTGCATCGGTTTCCAAGCTGGTTTGGTTTGCGAAGCATTACCCTCTTGTCTAGAGGCTGCAGAGTTGGAGGCCGGTCCGTTCCTGAAATTGCGAAAGGAACGAAAATTAGACTTATTCTTGGCTTTGAAAGGCCTATCTTGTGGGAGGGCGTGGCCCTTACCCCCAGTGATGTCTGAGATAATCTCTTTCAATTCTGGCCCAAAAAGAGTTTTACCCTTGAAAGGGATATTAAGCAATTTTGTCTTGGAAGATACATCCGCTGACCAAGACTTTAGCCAGAGCGCTCTGCGCGCCACAATTGCAAACCCAGAATTTTTCGCCGCTAATCTAGCTAACTGCAAAGCGGCATCTAAAATAAAGGAATTAGCTAACTTAAGTGCGTGAACTCTGTCCATAACCTCCTCATACGGAGTCTCTCTACTGAGCGACTTTTCTAGTTCCTCAAACCAGAACCACGCTGCTGTAGTGACAGGAATAATGCACAAAATAGGTTGCAGGAGGTAACCTTGCTGTACAAAAATCTTTTTAAGCAAACCCTCCAATTTTTTATCCATAGGATCTTTGAAAGCACAATTATCCTCAATAGGAATAGTAGTGCGCTTGGCTAGTGTAGAAACTGCCCCCTCGACCTTAGGGACTGTCTGCCATAAGTCCTTTCTGGGGTCGACCATAGGAAATAATTTCTTAAATATAGGAGGGGGAACAAAAGGTATGCCGGGCTTCTCCCACTCCTATGTCCGCCACCCGCTTGGGTATAGGAAAAGCGTTGGGGTGCACCGGAACCTCTAGGAACTTGTCCATCTTGCACAATTTTTCTGGAATGACCAGGTTGTCACAATCATCCAGAGTAGATAACACCTCCTTAAGCAGTGCGCGGAGATGCTCTAATTTAAATTTAAATGTCACAACATCAGGTTCTGCCTGTTGAGAAATTCTATCTGAAATTTCCCCATCTGACAAAACCTCCCTCATGGCCCCTTCAGATTGGTGTGAGGGTATGACAGAGCAATTATCATCAGCGCCCTCCTGCTCTACAGTGTTTAAAACAGAGCAATCGCGCTTTCTCTGAAATGCAGGCATTTTGGATAAAATATTTGCTATGGAGTTATCCATTACTGCCGTCAATTGTTGCATGGTAATAAGCATTGGCGCGCTAGAAGTACTAGGGGTCTCCTGCGTGGGCAAAACTGGTGTAGACACAGAAGGAGATGATGTAGAACTATGTCTACTCCCTTCATCTGATGAATCATCTTGGGCAACTTTACTATCTGTGGCAGTACTGTCCTTACTTTGTTTGGACGCTATGGCACAATTATCACACAATTTTGAAGGGGGAGACACATTGGCTTCCATACATACAGAACATAGTTTATCTAAAGGCACAGACATGTTAAACAGGCTTAAACTTGTCAATAAAGTACAAAAAACGTTTTTAAACAAAACCGTTACTGTCTCTTTAAATTTTAAACAGTGCACACTTTATTACTGAATATGTGAAAAACTATGAAGGAATTGTTCAAATTTAACCAAATTTTCACCACAGTGTCTTAAAGCATTAAAAGTATTGCACCCCAAATTTGAGACCTTTAACCCCTCTACAGTCCCAACTACAGCCTTTGCTGCGACTTTACCAAACCCAGGGGGTATACGATACCAAATGAAGCCTTCTAGGAACCTTTTCAACAACTTTCAGACCCACACACATGCAGCTGCATGTCCTGCTCTCAAAAGTAACTGCGCAGTAATGGCGCGAAAATGAGGCTCAGCCTACTACAGGGAAGGCCCTTCCTGACTGAAAAGGTGTCTAAACCAGTGCCTGACGTTAAAAAAAGTTTATAAGTGTGAATATCAACATCAAGCTTTATAAAATGCCCAAATAAAGCAATCGATCTTGCCCATAAAGTGTCTACCAGTTTTATAGCCCATATTAAGCCCTTTATTCTGTTTGAGACTAAGAAAATGGCTTACCGGTCCCCATGAGGGGAAATGACAGCCTTCCAGCATTACACAGTCTTGTTAGAAAAATGGCTAGTCATACCTTAAGCAGAAAAGTCTGCTAACTGTTTCCCCCAACTGAAGTTATTTCATCTCAACAGTCCTATGTGGAAACAGCAAACGATTTTAGTTACTGCTGCTAAAATCATATTCCTCTCACAAACAGAACTCTTCATCTTTTTCTGTTTCAGAGTAAATACCGTATTGTTCCGCATATAGGCCGCACTTTTTTCCCTTGATTTGTAGCTTTAAATGTGCAGTGCGGCCTATATGCGGGGTGCGGCCTATAATCGGGTGCTTATCGGCAAATTTGTACTTGCGCAGTACAGCCGAACTTCCGGTGCACCCTGTGGCCTTATGGGGATTGTAGTCCGCCTGAGTTGGATAGTTTTGCAACATTTTGCAAAGGTAATTGGTTTGGATAATGAGCAGGACGCTCATATGCAGGAGCCATCACTGTGAAGGTGTGTAATGATGCGGTAATGCTGTGTAATACCTTGCTGAGCACAGTGTAATTTGGAGCTTGGGCTTATGAGGGAGGAAGTGAGTGGAGCACACAATGTCTCATATGAGTCCGTTTGGCTACTGATATTGTCAGGTAAGAAAGTGCTTTTATCCCCATCACATCGTACCTGCTAAAAATTTACCAGTACATACAAAATTATTTAATATGTTAAAATAAAAAAAAGGAAAGATGCTGTACTCCTTAGTACTGGTAATTTCAAATGTGAAAAAAAGCCTTTATTCAGCCATTACAGCTTTAATGGCTGAATAAAGTTTTTTTTGACATTTGAAATTACTGAGGAGTGCAGCATCTTAACTTGTTTTTCTTTTTTCTATACTCTTGGGGCAGTGTAAAAGTATCCCCTGGGAGCTGACACCCTGCATTGGGACTCATTGCTTGCACATTGTGTGTGTTTTCTTTAAATTTTTTATTTCTTCAAAATGGCACCCAAACTTTAAGGGTGCGGCCTATAATCAGATGCTGCCTATAATCAGATGCGGCCTATATGCGGCACAATACGGTAGTACATACCAGCACTATTTTAAAATAACAAACTCTTGATAGTAGAATAAAAAACTACAACTAAATACCACATACTCTTCACCATCTCCGTGGAGATGTTGCCTGTGCAACGGCAAAGAGAATGACTGGGGTGGGCGGAGCCTAGGAGGGACTATATGGACAGCTTTTGCTGTACTCTTTGCCATTTCCTGTTGGGGAAGAGATATTCCCACAAGTTATGGATGACGCCGTGGACCGGACACACCAATGTTGAAGAAAGTAAATTTATGCTTACCTGATAAATTAATTTCTTCTACGATACGACGAGTCCACGGATTTCATCCTTACTTGTGGGATATTAATCTCCTGCTAACAGGAAGTGGCAAAGAGCACCACAGCAGAGCTGTATATATAGCTCCTCCCCTCCCTCCACCCCCAGTCATTCGACTGAAGGTTAGGAAGAGAAAGGAAAAGCTAAAGGTGCAGAGGTGACTGAAGTTATAAAAAATAAAATATAATCTAAATCTGTCTGAAAAATGACAGGGAGGGCCGTTTACTTTTCTTCTACAAGATACGACGAGTCCACGGATTTCATCCTTACTTGTGGGATACAATACCAAAGCTACAGGACACGGATGAAATGGGAGGGACAAGACAGAGACCTAAACGGAAGGCACCACTGCTTGAAGAACCTTTCTCCCAAAAACAGCCTCAGAAGAAGCAAAAGTATCAAATTTGGAAAATTTGGAAAAAGTATGAAGAGACGACCAAGTCGCAGCCTTGCAAATCTGTTCAACAGAAGCATCGTTTTTAAAAGCCCATGTGGAAGCCACAGCCCTAGTAGAATGAGCCATAATTCTTTCAGGAGGCTGCTGTCCAGCAGTCTCATATGCCAGACGGATGATACTCTTTACCCAAAAAGAAAGAGAGGTAGCCGTAGCTATCTGACCCCTACGCTTTCCAGAATAAACAATGAATAATGAAGATGATTGACGGAAATCCTTAGTTGCCTGTAAGTAAAACTTCAAGGCACGGACCACATCCAGGTTATGCAACTTACGCTCCTTCTTAGAAGAAGGATTAGAACATAATGAAGGAGCAACAATTTCCTGATTAATATTTTTTATTAGAAACAACCTTAGTGAGGAAACCAGGTTTGGTACGTAAAACCACCTTATCAGAATGGAAGATAAGATAAGGTGAATCACATTGTAATGCTGAAAGCTCAGAAACTCTACGAGCAGAAGAAATAGCAACCAAAAACAAAACTTTCCAAGATAACAACTTAATATCTATGGAATGCAAAGGTTCAAACGGAACCCCTTGAAGAACATTAAGAACTAAATTTAAACTCCAGGGTGGTGCAATTGGTCTAAATACAGGCTTAATTCTGGTTAGAGCCTGACAAAAAGACTGAACATCTGCCAAACGTTTGTGTAGCAAAATCGACAAAGCAGAAATCTGTCCCTTTAAGGAACTCACTGATAACCATTTATCCAAACCTTCTTGGAGAAAAGACATAATCCTGGGAATCCTAACCTTAATCCATGAGTAGCCCTTGGATTCACACCAAAAAAAGATATTTACGCCATATCTTATGATAGATCCTCCTAGTGACAGGCTTACGTGCCTGTATCAAAGTATCAATGACCGAATCTGAGAATCCCCGCTTAGATAAAATCAAGCGTTTAATCTCCAAGCAGTCAGCTGCAGAGAATTTAGATTTGGATGTTGGAAAGGTCCTTGAATGAGAAGGTCCTGTCTCAATGGAAGTTTCCACGGTGGCAGAGAAGACATGTCCACTAGATCTGCATACCAAGTCCTGCGTGGCCACGCAGGCGCGATCAGAATTACTGAAGCTCTCTCCTGTTTGATCCGAGCATACACGGGTGGAAGGAGAGGAAACTGTGTAAACACATAAGCTAGGCTGAACAACCAAGACTCTGCCAAAGCATCTGTCAGTTCGGCCTGAGGATCCCTCGACCTGGATCCGTACCTTGGAAGCTTGGCATTCTGTCGCGATGCCATCAGATCCAATTCCGGTCTATCGGAGAATCAGTGAGGCAAACACCTCCGGGTGGAGTTCCCACTCCCCTGGATGAAAAGTCTGTCGACTAAGAAAATCCGCTTCCCAGTTCTCTACTCTTGGGATGTATATTGCCGACAGATAACAAGAGTGAGCCTCCGCCCATCGAATTATCTTGGGTACTTCTATCATTGCCAAGGAACTCCTCGTTCCCTCCTTATGATTGATATAAGCCACAGTCGTGATATTGTCCGACTGGAATCTGATGAATTTGGCCAAAGCCAACTGAGGCCACGCCTGAAGCGCATTGAATATTGCTCTCAATTCCAGAATATTGATTGGAAGTAGAGACTCCACCTGAGTCCATACACCCTGAGCCTTCTGGGAATTCCAGACTGCACCCCAGCCCAGTAGGCTGGCGTCCGTCGTCACTATCACCCATGAGGGTCTGCAGAAACACGTCCCCTGGGACAGATGATCCGGTGACAACCACCAAAGAAGAGGGTCTCTGGTCTCTTGAGTTAGATTTATCTGAGGAGATAAATTTGCATAGTCCCCATTCCACTGTCTGAGCATGCACAGCTGCAGTGGTCTGAGATGAAAACGAGCAAACGGAATGATGTCCATTGCCGCTACCATTAATCCAATTACCTCCATTCACTAAGCCACTCTTTTCTAGGTTCACCTTCCATCCGTGAGTTCTCAGAGAGGACAACACTGTGTCTGTATGAGATTTCGTCAGATGATAAGTCGACGCCTGAATCAAAATATCATCCAGATAAGGTGCCACTGCTATGCAGCAGCGGGCTTCTTGGGTTGTTTACCCTTGTTCCAAGCCTGGTTGGGTCCCCAGACGGACTTGGACTGAGCAAAATTCCCATCCTGCTTTGTGGAAGAGGAGGAAGCAGAGGGTACTCCTTTAAAATTTCGAAAGGAACAAAAATTATTTTGTTTACCCCTCATCTTAACAGACTTATCCTGAGGTAGGGCGTGACCATTACCTCCAGTAATGTCAGAAATGATTTTCTTTAACTCAGGCCCGAATAGGGTCTTACCCTTGAAAGGAATAGCTAAGAGCTTAAATTTAGATGACACATCAGCAGACCATGATTTTAGCCATCTCTACGCGCTAAAATGGCAAATCCTGCATTTTTCACTGCCAATTTAGCAATTTGAAAGGCAGCATCTGTAATAAAAGAATTAGCTAGCTTGAGAGCCTTAATTCTATCTAAAATGTCCTCTAAAGTGGTCTCAACCTTCAGAGACTCTTCTAGAGCATCAAACCAAAAAGCTGCTGCAGTAGTAACCGGAACAATGCAAGCTGTTGGTTGTAAAAAGAAACCCTGATGAATAAATAATTTCTTTAGAAAACCCTCTAACTTCTTATCCATAGGGTCTTTGAAAGCACAACTGTCCTCAATAGGAATAGTTGTACGCTTAGCCAGGGTAGATATAGCTCCCTCCACCTTAGGGACATTCTGCCAAGAGTCCCGAATGGTTTCTGATATGGGATACATTTTCTTAAAATTAGGGGGAGGAGAGAACGGTATACCCGGTCTGTCCCATTCCTTTTTAATAATTTCCGAAATTCTTTTAGGAACGGAAAAACATCAGTGTAAGTAGGTACCTCTAGATATTTGTCCATTTTACACAATTTATCTAGTGGTATTACAATAGGGTCACAATCATCCAGAGTCGCTAAAACCTCCCGAAGTAACAGACGGAGGTGTTCAAGCTTAAACTTAAAGGACATGTCGTCCGAATCTGTCTGAGGTAACATACTTCCTGGGTCTGAAAGTTCTCCCTCAGACAACAATTCCCTGACCCCCAACTCAGAGTCCTGTGAGGGTACATCGGAAATAGCCAACAAAGCATCAGAGGACTCAGTATTAACATTAATTCCTGTCCTACTACGTTTACCCTGTAACACAGGTAACTTAGATAATACCTCTGTAAGGGTAGTTACATAACTGCAGCCATATCCTGCAGAGTAAAAGAATTAGACGCACTTGAGGTACTTGGCGTTGCTTGTGTGGGCGTTAAAGGTTGTGACACTTGTGGAGAATTAGAAGGCATATCCTGATTCTCTTCAGACTGAGAATCATCCTTAGGCACACTTTCTTTACATAAAATATGATTTTTACATTGTAAGGCTCTTTCAGTACAAGAGGTACACAAAGTAAGGGGGGGTTTCACACTGGCCTCTAAACACATAGAACAAGTATTTTCTTCACTTGCAGACATGTTAAATAGACTAGCATTAGCCACAATGGACATCTTTTAACCTTAATTATGGTTAAATAATAAAAGCGCAACAATTTTTCTGTCTGCAAAAAAAAAACGATCTTTAGCACTTAAAT
This sequence comes from Bombina bombina, assembly GCF_027579735.1. Taxonomy (NCBI): domain Eukaryota; kingdom Metazoa; phylum Chordata; class Amphibia; order Anura; family Bombinatoridae; genus Bombina; species Bombina bombina. Next base: position 1,111,249,659 of record NC_069499.1, on the reverse strand, counting down.
CCTATGCTAAACAGTTTAAGTTTTCCAAAAATTATTGCACTAGTTGAGCAATAAACTAAATCATCCTGTAAAAAGTCTCTTTTATCTAAAATAAACTTTAAACAACGATAACAGCCCCTGCACCTCGCCACAGCTCTGCTGCGGTGCCTACCTGCCCCCTGGGTACACAAAATGGATTCAACAACGATCCGGTGACTGAATCTCAACTTTTAGGCCCCACCGGAGCTAGTGCCTGCTGCCTGCTAGTGAGGAGAAACTGCGTGTCTGAGCGCGCAAATTAAGCCCCGCCCACCGTGGGCGTCGCATGATCTCTCTCCATAACCGAATGGGAAGCGGTTTAAAAAAGCCATGAGGTCTTTCTAACATTTCACCCAAAACAAATTTATGCCATAATAAAATGTCTCCTTAACCGCATGGTAAGCGGTACTGATAAGTCATGTGTCCCCTGATGCTATTGCACACACTGTATGCCATACATAAACATATAAAGTGTCACAGATGCCTTCCCCAGTGTCAAGCCCCTCTTGAATACATACTCATTGTAATCAATATGATTAACTAGTAATGTCAGTAACACCCTATGCCATCCAGGTCTACTGCTTACCCCTTCCCTTACAGGGAAAAATGTCAGCCAGTTCTGATATAACATGTCTCATCAGAAATAAAGACTGAACATACCTCAATGCTGCTTGTAGCATGACACCGGTCTCCACACTCAAGATTTCTCTTGCACTACCTTCAGAAGCTCTGTGGGAACCAAAATGGATCTTAGTTACATCTGCTAAGATCATCAACCTCAGGGCAGAAATCTTCTTCATTCCATATCTCCCTGAGGAAAATAGTACACACCGGTACCATTTAAAATAAAAAACTTCTTGATTGAAGAATCTAAAACTAACACCTCACTTTACCTCTTCCTATTACTAACACAGGCAAAGAGAATGACTGGGGGTGGAGGGAAGGGAGGAGCTATATATACAGCTCTGCTGTGGTGCTCTTTGCCACTTCCTGTTAGCAGGAAGTTAATATCCCACAAGTAAGGATGAAATCTGTGGACTCGTTGTATCTTGTAGAAGAAAGTTATTTAAGTAATGTACGAAGATGTTCCAATTTAAACATGAAAGAGGATGACTGAGTCTGGTTCAGCTACAGGCTCATGTTCATCAGACATATATTCACCTTCAGAGAAAAATTCTAAGGATTATGAATCTGAGTCTTTTAAAAGATACTTAGGTGATTTAGATGTTAAAGATCCGGAATGGGGTGACAAGTATAGAGTTGTATGATAGTCAGATTTGGATGTCTGACTCTTATTTGGATGATGGCCGACATCTCAGACAGTGAGCGTACAAAATCGTAAAAACCAGGAGCAAAATCTGATGAGCTCCCCTGTAATAAACAGAGGGAGGACAGACACCCTTAGAGGTTGAGGCAGCACTGTCAGGATATGCATGCAACAGGTGATCCATACAAGACGTGCAAAGATGTGCTGGGGGAACAACAACTAATTTCTTGCACATTACACACTTAAAGGACCAGTCAACACAGATTTGCATAATCAACAAATTAAATATAACAAGACAATGCAATAGCACTTAGTCTGAACTTCAAATGAGTAGTAGATTTGTTTTCTGACAATTTTAAAAGTTATGTATTTTTCCACTCCCCCTGTGCCATGTGGCATCCACCAGCCAATCAAAAATGCATACACGTACCATGTGACAGCCATCAGCCATTCACAAATGCATACAAACTTTTTCTTGCACATGCTCAGTAGGAGCTGGTGACTCAAAAAGTTTAAATATAAAAAGACTGTGCACATTTTGTTAATAGAAGTAAATTGGAAAGTTGTTTAAAAGGGTATGTTCTATCTGAATAATGAAAGTTTAATTTTGATTGAGTGTCCCTTTAAAATCAACTGTAGAATCAGGATCTAGTGTCTAAAGGTATTAAAATTGTAGGATTAAGGACAGTTCCAGATTGCTCCAGGTCTGACAGATATGCAGAAATTATACAATAATACATTACAGAGCATAATACACCACAAATAAATTGAAATAAAGTACAGTGATTTTAATTCTTAGGAACCTTGGTAAAAGGCCGGGAATAAGAAGGAATGAAGGCAACAAAGTTCTAAAGGACCCCTAATATAAATCTAATGGCAGCTAAAAATATGATTAATTATAAAAGAAATCTAAAACTCTTGGACTTTTGGTAATCTTACCCTCTTCTCAGCAGAAACTAAAAAAACAGGCCACCACACAGAAAATAGCCGAGTCCACGACAGCTCAGAAGCAGCACTTCAAAAAGCAGAAGCAGAACGTTAGCAAGGGAAAAACAAGATTTATGCTCACCTGATAAATCTATTTGGAGATTCCAGGACGTCATCAATTACTAGTGGGAATATCACTCCTAGCCAGCAGGAGGAGGCAAATAGCAGCACAGCAAAGCTGTTAAGTGTCACTCCCCTACCCACAATCCTCAGTCAGTGAAAACAAGGAATAACACAACATATAGAGGTGTCTGAGGTGTAGTCAAAAAATAACTATCTTAAATTAAAGGGCGAGGCAAAAGTATCAAATTTGGAAAAAGTATGCAAAGAGGACGAAGTTGCAGCCTTGCAAATCTGTTCCACAGAAGCTCCATTTTTTAAAGCCCACGAAGAAGAGAGACAGCCCTCATGGAATGATTTGTAATTCTCTCAGGAGGCTGCTGACCAGCAGTCTCATTTGCAAACCGTATACTTCTCAACCAGAGAGAAAGAGACATAGCAGTCGGTTTCTGACCCTTACGCTTTCCAGAGAAACAAACAGGGCAGAAGACTGTTGAAAATACTTAGTCGTCTGTAGGTAGAATTTCAGAGCACGCACAACATCCAAATTGTGCAACAAACGTTCCTTATGAGAAGAAGGATTAGGACATAGAGAAAGCACAACAATTTCCTGATCAATGTTTCTATCTGAAACAACTTTAGGAAGAAAACCTTCCAAGATAACAACTTAATATCTATGGAATGCATTGGCTCAAACGGAGCCTGCTGCAAGGAGGAGCAACAGACTTAAACACAGGCCTGATTCTAACCAGGGCCTGACAAAAAGATTGAACATCTGGAACATCCGCCAGACGCTTGTGCAATAACGCAGAAATCTGACCCTTCAGAGAATTGACTGACAATCCCTTCTCCAAACATTCCTGGAGAAAAAACAGAATTCTAGGAATCCTAATACAAGAGTATTCCTTGGATTCGCACCAATAAAGGTATTTACGCCATACCTTATGGTAAATCTTTCTAGTAACAGGCTTGCGAGCCTGAATCATGGTCTCAATGACCGACTCAGAAAAACCACGCTTCAAAATAACTAAGCGTTCAATCTCCAAGCAGTCAGCTTCAGAGAAATGAGATTTGGATGGAGGAATGGACCCGAGTTAGAAGGTCCTTCCTCAGAGATGACATCTTCACTAGGTCTGCATACCAGATCCTGCGAGGCCACACAGGGGCTATTAAAAAACCAATGCTCTCGCCTGTTAGATACGAGCAATGACTCGTGGAAGGAGAGCAAACGGAGGAAACAGATATGCCAGACTGAAATCCCAAGGAACCCCCAGAGCATCTATCAGGGCGGCCTGCGGATCTCTCAACCTTGAACCGTACCTTGGAAGCTTGGCGTTCTGCTGAGATGCCATCAAATCCAACTCCAGCATCCCCCACTTGAGGGTTAACCTAGAGAACACCTCCGGATGGAGTGCCCACTCCCCGGGATGAAAAGTCTTTTCAGGAAGTCCGCTTCCCAGTTGTCCACATTTGGAATGTGGATGGCAGAAAGACAGCAATTGTGAGCTTCCACCCACTGAACAATCCGAGTCACCTCCTTCATGGCTAAGGAACTCCTGGTGGTTGATGTAAGCCACTGAGGCGATATTGTCCGACTGGAATCTGATAACCTGGGCTAAGGACAAATGAGGCCAAGCCATCAAAGCATTGTAAATCCCTCTCAACTCCAAGATGTTTATGGGGAGAGCCGACTCCTCCCAAGTCCATAGTCCCTGCACCTTCAGCGAGTCCCAGACTGCTCCCTAGCCCAGCAGGCTGGCGTCCATGGTCACAATCACCCAGTAAGGTCTTCGGAAGCAAGTGCCCTGAGACAGATGCTCCTGAGAAAGCCACCATGGCAGGGAATCTCTTGTTGCCTGATCTATCCTCTGAGACAGATCTGAATGGTCCCCGTTCCATTTTCTGAGCATGCATAACTGCAGAGCTCTGAAATGGAAATGAGCAAAGGGAATGATGTCCATGGAAGCGACCATCAGACCAATAACCTACATACATTGAGCCACTGATGGCCAAACAGTAGACTGCAGAGAGGAGAGAATTTTGTCTCTGTCAGAAATATTTTCATAGATAGGGAAACTATTATGGTCCTCAAGAAAACTACCCTTGTAGCTGGAACAAGGGAACTCTTTCCCAGATTCACTTTCCATCCATGGGAACGTAGAAAAGACAACAAGATCTCTGTATTAGAGTCTGCTTGTTGTGAGAACATTCTGGGAGCTGTGGCAAGGCCAAACGAGCTACAATTTGAAAGTGTTTGTCTAGAAAGGCGAATCTCAGGAACATGTGATGATCCCTGTGGATGGGAACATGAAGATACGCATCCTTTAGGTCTATAGTCATCATGAACTGACCCTCTTAAACCAAAGGCAGAATGGAACGAATGGTTTCCATTTTGAAGGATGGAACCCTGGAAAACTTGTTGAGACGCTTTAGGTCTAGAATAGGGCGAAAAGTTCCCTCTTTTTTGGGAACCACGAACAGATTTGAATAGAATCCTAGACCCGGTTTCCCTTATTGGAACTGGAACTATCACTCCCAGGGAAGAAAGATGGCAAACGCAACTCAAGAATGCCTCTCTTTTTATCTGGTCTGCATATAATCTTGAGAGGTGGAACCTGCCCCTGGGAAGAAAAGTCTTGAATTTTATTTTGTAACCCTGAGATACTATGTCCATAGCCCAGGGATCTGGGACATCTCGTATCCATGCTTGATAAAAAAAGAAAAAGTCTGCCCCCTACTTAAGCCGATCCCGGATCTGGGGCAAACCCTTCATGTTGATTTAGACTCAGCTGCGGGTTTCTTAGATTAAAACAACAAAAACACAAGCGCATCCGAGATTCACTGTATCTTTCTTTATTATTAAAAAAGTAAAGCCATAAAAATGTACACTTACAAGATAAGTGCAAATAATGTGCACGTAATAATTAAAGTTGCTCTGCACTCCCAGCCCAAGCCGTAGTATCTGGTCTTTGTAATGGGAGCTATGTGTCCGCTCTCCTGTCTTTATTCTTCCAGTTTAGTGGCTCAGCAAGTCCGGTATTATTTCACCGGTAATGTGCGATTGTCCTGTCAGTAGGTAAGGCTTGTTCAACTTTTCCTCCCGAACGCGTTTCATTCACTCTCGGGTGAACTTTCTCAACGGGCTTTGCATGTTGATCAGCTGTTGGTCTGAGCTTTAAATTTACCGGGTTTGGCTCTCATTGGTTAGTGTCATATTACTCACAAGTACAATGTATCAGAACTAGCTGCGGTAGACCTGACATTTCATTAATATAAGTGCTCTACGGATGTTGAATTATAACTTATCCTAAAACATTTATATTGGTAAGATAATTCATTTGTAAGAAACTGTTTACAAGTATCACCCATTGTTATATAACATTAAATTAATTCCACATTAAAAATTATCATCTACAATCAACTTTTTATATAATATTCTTAAAATCCCTTGAAAAAATGATAAAATTATGAATCAATTCAAAACATTCAGAAAATAATTTAACGAACAATTTTTGTAAAAAAGGTGTAATTTGATTGATATTAATTAAACTTCATTTTGATGTTAAAAGTCACTAACAGACAGAACATTCTACATAATAAAATCCAGTTAAATAAACTTATAATTGAATTATACTTGGTTTATTTATGTTTCCTTTTATTTAAAAATATTATTAAAAATACTAGTAATTGCTATGAATTAACATTGTACTACTCTTTACCTATTTTGTGGGACAGACTTATATTACACTACACCATAAATGCTTGAAGATCGATTTCTATATTTAATCCTCTTGGGCTTAGACTTCCTAATTGATGAATCCACTTGGTTTCAGCTTTTCTAAGTTTTAATAGGCGATTGCCCTGATTATTATCACTAGTAACATGCTCCAACACTTTGAATGTAATTCCTACACTACTACACTGATGTTTTAATTTGCAATGATTTTTATATTGTTCAAATGTTCATAGACTCTCCTTTTTATTTTACGTTTAGTGCGCCCTATATATATTAATCCACAAATACACGTCATTTGGTATACTACATATGTTGAATGACATGTAGTTCTATCTTTGATCTTAAATTCATTAGTTCTATCCCAATTCCAGGTACTCTCTGATGTTTCATCTATAATGGGGCATAGACAACAGTCTATTTTCCTATACTTATATGTTCCTGGTTTAAGTGATAACCAATTTGACAGGGTTCCCTCATTTTTAGGTCTTGTAGCTTTTAATTTGGATGGAGCAATTAGACTCTTGATGTCCCTATTTTTTCTATACACTACATCAGGTCGCTCATCTAATTCTCCTGCTAATACTGGATCAGCTAATAAAATTTTCCAATGTTTGTTTAAAATTGATCTAACACCCTGTACTCCTTCACTATATGTTGTTATAAAAGTAGTATTATTTTTCTTCTTTCTTACATTTGATACTTTATTTTCTTTATCCATTAGCAGTCGACTTCTATCATATTCTAACCCTCTTTGTTTAGCTTCCTCTACTATTGATTTTTCATAGCCTTTTTGTAGAAATGTATTACCCATTATCTCTGCTTCATGCATATAATTGCTGACATCTGTACAGTTCCTCCATATGCGCCTAAATTGCCCACTTAGGATATTTTTCTTCCAAAGGGGTAAGTGACCACTCGTGGCATGTAGAAAACCATTTTTATCAGTGGCTTTTCTAAAATTCCTCACTGATATCTTATTTGAGTCGTCAATATACAAAACCAGATCCAAAAATTCTATTTCTATAGATGAAATTTTACTAGTAAACTCAAGATTATATTTGTTGTTATTAATATATTTTATGAACTCTTCTGCTTCTTCCCTTGACCCCTTCCAGATCATAATAATGTCATCTATAAATCTATAGTACTTGTATATATTAGAATTAAACCTATGTTTCCCCCAAATCATAGAATTTTCAAAATGCCCCATATATATATTAGCGTAAGATGGGGCCATATTGGTCCCCATCGCTGTCCCTTGGATTTGATTGTAATACTTTCCTTCGAACAAAAAATAATTGTGGGTTAATATATAAGAAATACTATCACCTATGAATTTCACATGTATATCAGGGATATTCCACGTTATACTAGTTTCTTTAAATGCTTCTATGCCTAATTTGTGGGGGATTTTTGTGTATAACGAGGATACATCACACGATATCCACAAGAAGTCATCTTGCCATCCTATACCTTCAAAAATATTTATAGTGTGAGTTGTATCTTTAAGGTACGATCTAACCCTTTTTGCCATTGGTTGAAGATACCAATCAACATAAATGGATAAATTGCTACTCAGTGAGCCAATACCCGACACAATAGGTCTTCCCGGAGGGTTGGTGCTATTTTTGTGGACTTTTGGGATATGGTAAAATGTAGGTATATTAGGACTTACTTTATATATAAACTTAAATTCCTCATCATCAATGATATTACTATCCTTTGCTTTCATCAATAATGAATATAATTCACTTTTATATTGCTCTGTTGGATTTCTATCTAGAATAGCATATACTTGTCTATCCCCTAATAATACTTGTGCTTCTTTAAGATAGTCACTTTTATTTTGTATGACAGTTCCACCTCCTTTATCCGATTGGCGAATTACTATTGTACTGTCATTTGTTAAATTCTTAAGAGCTTGTCTTTCGCTCATATTGAGATTGTCATTATATTTATTGACAAATTTCCCTTGGTTTTTCTCAAAATATAATTTTAAATCTTCGGTAACTAGTTTGTTATAGGTATATATATATTCTCCCTGTGCTTGGTGTGGGTAAAAGGTAGAACGAGATTTCAAACCACTATGTCTTAATTCTTGTTCATCTTCATACACACTACAATTAAGTATTTCATCTAGGTTTATGTCTACATGATTACTTGATAGGTCCAAGGATGCTTGCCTGCAACTTTCCTGTTCTAAATTTTTAAGACAATTTATAGTTTTTATATCCTCTAAGTTAAAATTAGTTACACTACTTTGCTGTACAGTATTATTATATTCTTTAATGTAATATCTTTTAAGGGTTAGTTTTCTAATGAATTTCTGCAAGTCAATATATGTATCAAATTTATTAGGGGCTTTCTTGGGGGCAAATTTTAAGCCCTTACTCAATAGGCTAATTTCTTCATCTTTAAGGACTCTATCTGAAAGGTTAAAAATATCATTACAAAAAATACAAGTGTTTAGAAATGAGGAAAAGTGGGACAGACAATTCAATAATATAGTAAAAAGAAATATGGAATTAGAAAAAGAATTAATGGAACATAAAGCTGAAAAGTTAAAAAGAGATAAAGAAGATTATGCCACAGATAAAGTACATACTTACAACAAAAAGAATAGAAAGACACATCTAAATCAAAATACTTATCAGAATGGTAATTATACCAAAACACATCTACCTACCACCAGAGATTCGCGGCAATCTACAAGCGAAGGAAATATGGCTTTTAAACCCATAAAGCAAAACACACAATTACCCATAAGCAATAGATTTGCTCCTCTTAGTGAGAACGTAGATCATAGCAAATCAACACCTCCAACATGGAATAGGGAGGGTGCCAAACCAAAAGAGAATATAAGTCACCTACCTATTGAGAACTCTAGACCAACACATAATTCTCAATATAATGGGAATCCTAGAATATTGTACAATACACAACATAATGAGAATCATTTTTTATACGAAAGGAACAATCAACAGAGGCCACCACCATACACACAGAACATGTACTGGAGACCACTAGAACAGAGACAATGGGGGCAACAAAATCAGAATCAGAGAGTAGCCAAAAGAGGGTGGGAACAAAGAGAGGATGTAGAGGAGGTGTCAGACTTAAGCAGAAACAAACAAAGAAGATGGAATTAGAGACTGCAAAGAAAGATATTTTTAACCTTTCAGATAGAGTCCTTAAAGATGAAGAAATTAGCCTATTGAGTAAGGGCTTAAAATTTGCCCCCAAGAAAGCCCCTAATAAATTTGATACATATATTGACTTGCAAAAATTCATTAGAAAACTAACCCTTAAAAGATATTACATTAAAGAATATAATAATACTGTACAGCAAAGTAGTGTAACTAATTTTAACTTAGAGGATATAAAAACTATAAATTGTCTTAAAAATTTAGAACAGGAAAGTTGCAGGCAAGCATCCTTGGACCTATCAAGTAATCATGTAGACATAAACCTAGATGAAATACTTAATTGTAGTTTGTATGAAGATGAACAAGAATTAAGACATAGTGGTTTGAAATCTCGTTCTACCTTTTACCCACACCAAGCACAGGGAGAATATATATATACCTATAACAAACTAGTTACCGAAGATTTAAAATTATATTTTGAGAAAAACCAAGGGAAATTTGTCAATAAATATAATGACAATCTCAATATGAGCGAAAGACAAGCTCTTAAGAATTTAACAAATGACAGTACAATAGTAATTCGCCAATCGGATAAAGGAGGTGGAACTGTCATACAAAATAAAAGTGACTATCTTAAAGAAGCACAAGTATTATTAGGGGATAGACAAGTATATGCTATTCTAGATAGAAATCCAACAGAGCAATATAAAAGTGAATTATATTCATTATTGATGAAAGCAAAGGATAGTAATATCATTGATGATGAGGAATTTAAGTTTATATATAAAGTAAGTCCTAATATACCTACATTTTACCATATCCCAAAAGTCGGGTATTGGCTCACTGAGTAGCAATTTATCCATTTATGTTGATTGGTATCTTCAACCAATGGCAAAAAGGGTTAGATCGTACTTTAAAGATACAACTCACACTATAAATATTTTTGAAGGTATAGGATGGCAAGATGACTTCTTGTGGCTATCGTGTGATGTATCCTCGTTATACACAAAAATCCCCCACAAATTAGGCATAGAAGCATTTAAAGAAACTAGTATAACGTGGAATATCCCTGATATACATGTGAAATTCATAGGTGATAGTATTTCTTATATATTAACCCACAATTATTTTTTGTTCGAAGGAAAGTATTACAATCAAATCCAAGGGACAGCGATGGGGACCAATATGGCCCCATCTTACGCTAATATATATATGGGGCATTTTGAAAATTCTATGATTTGGGGGAAACATAGGTTTAATTCTAATATATACAAGTACTATAGATTTATAGATGACATTATTATGATCTGGAAGGGGTCAAGGGAAGAAGCAGAAGAGTTCATAAAATATATTAATAACAACAAATATAATCTTGAGTTTACTAGTAAAATTTCATCTATAGAAATAGAATTTTTGGATCTGGTTTTGTATATTGACGACTCAAATAAGATATCAGTGAGGGATTTTAGAAAAGCCACTGATAAAAATGGTTTTCTACATGCCACGAGTGGTCACTTACCCCTTTGGAAGAAAAATATCCCAAGTGGGCAATTTAGGCGCATACGGAGGAACTGTACAGATGTCAGCAATTATATGCATGAAGCAGAGATAATGGGTAATAAATTTCTACAAAAAGGCTATGAAAAATCAATAGTAGAGGAAGCTAAACAAAGAGGGTTAGAATATGATAGAAGTCGACTGCTTTATTTTCTTTATCTTTTTGGATAAAGAAAATAAAGTATCAAATGTAAGAAAGAAGAAAAATAATACTACTTTTATAACAACATATAGTGAAGGAGTACAGGGTGTTAGATCAATTTTAAACAAATATTGGAAAATTTTATTAGCTGATCCAGTATTAGCAGGAGAATTAGATGAGCGACCTGATGTAGTGTATAGAAAAAATAGGGACATCAAGAGTCTAATTGCTCCATCCAAATTAAAAGCTACAAGACCTAAAAATGAGGGAACCCTGTCAAATTGGTTATCACTTAAACCAGGAACATATAAGTGTAGGAAAATAGACTGTTGTCTATGCCCCATTATAGATGAAACATCAGAGAGTACCTGGAATTGGGATAGAACTAATGAATTTAAGATCAAAGATAGAACTACATGTCATTCAACATATGTAGTATACCAAATGACGTGTATTTGTGGATTAATATATATAGGGCGCACTAAACGTAAAATAAAAAGGAGAGTCTATGAACATTTGAACAATATAAAAAATGGTTTGGAAGGCCATAGTGTTTCCCATCATTGCAAATTAAAACATCAGTGTAGTAGTGTAGGAATTACATTCAAAGTGTTGGAACATGTTACTAGTGATAATAATCAGGGCAATCGCCTATTAAAACTTAGAAAAGCTGAAACCAAGTGGATTCATCAATTAGGAAGTCTAAGCCCAAGAGGATTAAATATAGAAATCGATCTTCAAGCATTTATGGTGTAGTGTAATATAAGTCTGTCCCACAAAATAGGTAATGAGTAGTACAATGTTAATTCATAGCAATTACTAGTATTTTTAATAATATTTTTAAATAAAAGGAAACATAAATAAACCAAGTATAATTCAATTATAAGTTTATTTAACTGGATTTTATTATGTAGAATGTTCTGTCTGTTAGTGACTTTTAACATCAAAATGAAGTTTAATTAATATCAATCAAATTACACCTTTTTTACAAAAATTGTTCGTTAAATTATTTTCTGAATGTTTTGAATTGATTCATAATTTTATCATTTTTTTCAAGGGATTTTAAGAATTTTATATAAAAAGTTGATTGTAGATAATAATTTTTAATGTGGAATTAATTTAATGTTATATAACAATGGGTGATACTTGTAAACAGTTTCTTACAAATGAATTATCTTACCAATATAAATGTTTTAGGATAAGTTATAATTCAACATCCGTAGAGCACTTATACTAATGAAATGTCAGGTTTACCGCAGCTAGTTCTGATACATTGTACTTGTGAGTAATATGACACTAACCAATGAGAGCCAAACCCGGTAAATTTAAAGCTCAGACCAACAGCTGATCAACATGCAAAGCCCGTTGAGAAAGTTCACCCGAGAGTGAATGAAACGTGTTCGGGAGGAAAAGTTGAACAAGCCTTACCTACTGACAGGACAATCGCACATTACCGGTGAAATAATACCGGACTTGCTGAGCCACTAAACTGGAGGAATAAAGACAGGAGAGCGGACACATAGCTCCCATTACAAAGACCAGATACTACGGCTTGGGCTGGGAGTGCAGAGCAACTTTAATTATTACGTGCACATTATTTGCACTTATCTTGTAAGTGTACATTTTTATGGCTTTACTTTTTTAATAATAAAGAAAGATACAGTGAATCTCGGATGCGCTTGTGTTTTTGTTGTTTTAGTTCGTGTGAAAGGAGGATCTGGACACAAGTAGGATCCTGAGACAAGCAGCAACGGAAAGATCACAAATATCAGCTGGAAACCTATCGTGAAGGAGCATTTAAGCCATACTTACTCCATTTGGATTCTAATCCTCTTTGGGACCTACTTAGATTTAAGTGGTTGAACTGCGGTATTTATACCTTGAATTTATACCTTGAACATTTTATGAAACAGTTTTTATATGTGCAATAGATTTTTATACGTGTAATAGATTCTTTTAGCTTATTAAATTGCTCACTAATATAAGAAAAACATAATTTATGTAATAACTTACCTGATAAATTCATTTCTTTCATATTAGCAAGAGTCCATGAGCTAGTGACGTATGGGATATACATTCCTACCAGGAGGGGCAAAGTTTCCCAAACCTCAAAATGCCTATAAATACACCCCTCACCACACCCACAATTCAGTTTAACGAATAGCCAAGAAGTGGGGTGATAAAAAAGTGCGAAAGCATATAAAATAAGGAATTGGAATAATTGTGCTTTATACAAAATCATAACCACCACAAAAAAAGGGCGGGCCTCATGGACTCTTGCTAATATGAAAGAAATGAATTTATCAGGTAAGTTCTTACATAAATTATGTTTTCTTTCATGTAATTAGCAAGAGTCCATGAGCTAGTGACGTATGGGATAATGATTACCCAAGATGTGGATCTTTCCACACAAGAGTCACTAGAGAGGGAGGGATAAAATAAAGACAGCCAATTCCTGCTGAAAATAATCCACACCCAAAATAAAGTTTAATGAAAAACATAAGCAGAAGATTCAAACTGAAACCGCTGCCTGAAGTACTTTTCTACCAAAAACTGCTTCAGAAGAAGAAAATACATCAAAATGGTAGAATTTAGTAAAAGTATGCAAAGAGGACCAAGTTGCTGCTTTGCAAATCTGATCAACCGAAGCTTCATTCCTAAACGCCCAGGAAATAGAAACTGACCTAGTAGAATGAGCTGTAATCCTCTGAGGCGGAGTTTTACCCGACTCAACATAGGCAAGATGAATTAAAGATTTCAACCAAGATGCCAAAGAAATGGCAGAAGCTTTCTGGCCTTTTCTAGCACCGGAAAAAATAACAAATAGACTAGAAGTCTTTCGGAAAGACTTAGTAGCTTCAACATAATATTTCAAAGCTCTAACAACATCCAAAGAATGCAACGATTTCTCCTTAGAATTCTTAGGATTAGGACATAATGAAGGAACCACAATTTCTCTACTAATGTTGTTGGAATTCACAACTTTAGGTAAAAATTCAAAAGAAGTTCGCAACACCGCCTTATCCTGATGAAAAATCAGAAAAGGAGACTCACAAGAAAGAGCAGATAATTCAGAAACTCTTCTGGCAGAAGAGATGGCCAAAAGGAACAAAATTTTCTAAGAAAGTAATTTAATGTCCAATGAATGCATAGGTTCAAACGGAGGAGCTTGAAGAGCTCCCAGAACCAAATTCAAACTCCAAGGAGGAGAAATTGACTTAATGACAGGTTTTATATGAACCAAAGCTTGTACAAAACAATGAATATCAGGAAGAATAGCAATCTTTCTGTGAAAAAGAACAGAAAGAGCAGAGATTTGACCTTTCAAGGAACTTGCGGACAAATGCTTATCTAAACCATCCTGAAGAAACTGTAAAATTCTCGGTATTCTAAAAGAATGCCAAGAAAAATGATGAGAAAGACACCAAGATATATAAGTCTTCCAGACTCTATAATATATCTCTCTAGATACAGATTTACGAGCCTGTAACATAGTATTAATCACAGAGTCAGAGAAACCTCTTTGACTAAGAATCAAGCGTTCAATCTCCATACCTTTAAATTTAAGGATTTCAGATCCTGATGGAAAAAAGGACCTTGACAGAAGGTCTGGTCTTAACGGAAGAGTCCACGGTTGGCAAGAGGCCATCCGGACAAGATCCGCATACCAAAACCTGTGAGGCCATGCCGGAGCTACCAGCAGAACAAACGAGCATTCCTTCAGAATCTTGGAGATTACTCTTGGAAGAAGAACTAGAGGCGGAAAGATATAAGCAGGATGATACTTCCAAGGAAGTGATAATGCATCCACTGCCTCCGCCTGAGGATCCCGGGATCTGGACAGATACCTGGGAAGTTTCTTGTTTAGATGAGACGCCATCAGATCTATTTCTGGAAGTTCCCACATTTGAACAATCTGAAGAAATACCTCTGGGTGAAGAGACCATTCGCCCGGATGCAACGTTTGGCGACTGAGATAATCCGCTTCCCAATTGTCTATACCTGGGATATGAACCGCAGAGATTAGACAGGAGCTGGATTCCGCCCAAACCAAAATTCGAGATACTTCTTTCATAGCCAGAGGACTGTGAGTCCCTCCTTGATGATTGATGTATGCCACAGTTGTGACATTGTCTGTCTGAAAACAAATGAACGATTCTCTCTTCAGAAGAGGCCAAAACTGAAGAGCTCTGAAAATTGCACGGAGTTCCAAAATATTGATCGGTAATCTCACCTCCTGAGATTCCCAAACTCCATGTGCCGTCAGAGATCCCCACACAGCTCCCCAACCTGTGAGACTTGCATCTGTTGAAATTACAGTCCAGGTCAGAAGCACAAAAGAAGCCCCCTGAATTAAACGATGGTGATCTGTCCACCACGTTAGAGAGTGTCGAACAATCGGTTTTAAAGATATTAATTGAGATATCTTTGTGTAATCCTTGCACCATTGATTCAGCATACAGAGCTGAAGAGGTCGCATGTGAAAACGAGCAAAGGGGATCGCGTCCGATGCAGCAGTCATAAGACCTAGAATTTCCATGCATAAGGCTACCGAAGGGAATGATTGTGACTGAAGGTTTCGACAAGCTGAAATCAATTTTAGACGTCTCTTGTCTGTTAAAGACAGAGTCATGGACACTGAATCTATCTGGAAACCCAGAAAAGTTACCCTTATCTGAGGAATCAATGAACTTTTTGGTAAATTGATCCTCCAACCATGATCTTGAAGAAACAACACAAGCCGATTCGTATGAGATTCTGCTAAATGTAAAGACTGAGCAAGTACCAAGATATTGTCCAAATAAGGAAATACCACAATACCCTGTTCTCTGATTACAGACAGAAGGGCACCGAGAACCTTTGTAAAAATTCTTGGAGCTGTAGCTAGGCCAAACGGCAGAGCCACAAACTGGTAATGTTTGTCCAGAAAAGAGAATCTCAGGAACTGATAATGATCTGGATGAATCGGAATATGCAGATATGCATCCTGTAAATCTATTGTGGACATATAATTCCCTTGCTGAACAAAAGGCAAGATAGTCCTTACAGTTACCATCTTGAACGTTGGTATCCTTACATAACGATTCAATATTTTTAGATCCAGAACTGGTCTGAAGGAATTCTGCTTCTTTGGTACAATGAAGAGATTTGAATAAAACCCCATCCCCTGTTCCGGAACTGGAACTGGCATAATTACTCCAGCCAACTCTAGATCTGAAACACAATTCAGAAATGCTTGAGCTTTCACTGGATTTACTGGGACACGGGAAAGAAAAAATCTCTTTGCAGGAGGTCTCATCTTGAAACCAATTCTGTACCCTTCTGAAACAATGTTCTGAATCCAAAGATTGTGAACAGAATTGATCCAAATTTCTTTGAAAAAACGTAACCTGCCCCCTACCAGCTGAGCTGGAATGAGGGCCGCACCTTCATGTGGACTTAGAAGCAGGCTTTGCCTTTCTAGCAGGCTTGGATTTATTCCAGACCGGAGATGGTTTCCAAACTGAAACTGCTCCTGAGGATGAAGGATTAGGCTTTTGTTCTTTGTTGAAACGAAAGGAACGAAAACGATTATTAGCCCTGTTTTTACCCTTAGACTTTTTATCCTGTGGTAAAAAAGTTCCTTTCCCACCAGTAACAGTTGAGATAATAGAATCCAACTGAGAACCAAATAATTTGTTACCCTGGAAAGAAATAGAAAGTAGAGCCATATCAGCATTCCAAGTCTTAAGCCATAAAGCTCTTCTAGCTAAAATAGCTAGAGACATAAACCTGACATCAACTCTGATAATATCAAAAATGGCATCACAGATAAAATTATTAGCATGCTGAAGAAGAATAATAATATCATGAGAATCATGATCTGTTACTTGTTGCGCTAAAGTTTCCAACCAAAAAGTTGAAGCTGCAGCAACATCAGCCAATGATATAGCAGGTCTAAGAAGATTACCTGAACACAGATAAGCTTTTCTTAGAAAGGATTCAATTTTCCTATCTAAAGGATCCTTAAACGAAGTACCATCTGACGTAGGAATAGTAGTACGTTTAGCAAGGGTAGAAATAGCCCCATCAACTTTAGGGATTTTGTCCCAAAATTCTAATCTGTCAGACGGCACAGGATATAATTGCTTAAAACGTTTAGAAGGAGTAAATGAATTACCCAATTTATCCCATTCTTTGGAAATTACTGCAGAAATAGCATTAGGAACAGGAAAAACTTCTGGAATAACCACAGGAGATTTAAATACCTTATCTAAACGTTTAGAATTAGTATCAAGAGGACCAGAATCCTCTATTTCTAAAGCAATTAGTACTTCTTTAAGTAAAGAATGAATAAATTCCATTTTAAATAAATATGAAGATTTATCAGCATCAATCTCTGAGACAGAATCCTTTGAACCAGAAGAGTCATCAGAATCAGAATGATGATGTTCATTTAAAAATTCATCTGTAGGGAGAGAAGTTTTAAAAGATTTTTTATGTTTACTAGAAGGAGAAATAACAGACATAGCCTTCTTTATGGATTCAGAAACAAAATCTCTTATGTTATCAGGAACATTCTGCACCTTAGATGTTGAAGGAACTGCAACAGGCAATGGTACTTTACTAAAGGAAATATTATCTGCATTAACAAGTTTGTCATGACAATTAATACAAACAACAGCCGGAGGAATAGCTACCAAAAGTTTACAGCAGATACACTTAGCTTTGGTAGATCCAGCACTAGACAGCGATTTTCCTGTAGTATCTTCTGACTCAGATGCAACGTGAGACATCTTGCAATATGTAAGAGAAAAAACAACATATAAAGCAAAATTGATCAAATTCCTTAAATGACAGTTTCAGGAATGGGAAAAAATGCCAAAGAACAAGCTTCTAGCAACCAGAAGCAATGAAAAAAAGACACTGAAATAATGTGGAGACAAAAGCGACGCCCACATTATTTGGCGCCTAAATGCTTTTGGCGCCAAAAATGACGCCACATCCGGAACGCCGACCAATAAAATGAAGCATTTTCAGCCCCCGCGAGCCTAACAGCCCACAGGGAAAAAAGAGTCAAATTGAAGGTAAGAAAAAAATGATTAATTCAAGTGCATTATCCCAAATATGAAACTGACTGTCTGAAAAATAAGGAATGTTGAACATTCTGAGTCAAGGCAAATAAATGTTTGAATACATATATTTAGAACTTTATAAACAAAGTGCCCAACCATAGCTTAGAGTGTCACAGAAAATAAGATTTACTTACCCCAGGACACTCATCTACATGTTTGTAGAAAGCCAAACCAGTACTGAAACGAGAATCAGCAGAGGTAATGGTATATATAAGAGTATATCGTCGATCTGAAAAGGGAGGTAAGAGATGAATCTCTACGACCGATAACAGAGAACCTATGAAATAGACCCCGTAGAAGGAGATCACTGCATTCAAATAGGCAATACTCTCCTCACATCCCTCTGACATTCACTGCACGCTGAGAGGAAAACCGGGCTCCAACTTGCTGCGGAGCGCATATCAACGTAGAATCTAGCACAAACTTACTTCACCACCTCCATCGGAGGCAAAGTTTGTAAAACTGAATTGTGGGTGTGGTGAGGGGTGTATTTATAGGCATTTTGAGGTTTGGGAAACTTTGCCCCTCCTGGTAGGAATGTATATCCCATACGTCACTAGCTCATGGACTCTTGCTAATTACATGAAAGAAATATACATTTAGTAAAAAACATAACTAACTTATTTTTGGGAGAATAGCACCAGCATTTTAACATTTGAAAGTTTATAATTGTTCATAAAGGAATTTTCTATTATTTTTTAGATTTTAGAATTTTAGAATTTTAAATTGTGGTATCTAATAGGTAGAGTGTATCCTGTATCAGTTCAATTTTTGCGCTGCCACATTTTTTTGTAAGGAGATAGGGTTTCTTAGATTGCTTCCTCTTGTTCCAAGACTGACTGGGTTTCCAAGAAGACTTGGACTGATCCTGTTTGGAAGAGGAAGACTTTCTTTTGAAGTTACAAAAGGAACGAAAATTACTCTGTCGCCCTTTAGGTCTATTCTTCTTGTCTTGTGGTAGGAAAGACCCTTTTCCACCCGTAATAACAGAAATTATTTCCGCCAGACCAGGTCCAGGTTGTAAGGAAACGCCAGAAGCTTGGACTTAGAGGTAACATCAGCTGACCAAGATTTCAGTCACAACGCCCTGCGGGCTAGCACCTCAAAGCCAGATATCTTGGCTCCCAGTTTAATAATTTGCATGGTAGCATCAGAAATAAAAAAGTTGGCTAACTTGAGAGCCTAAATTCTATCTTGGATCTCCTCCAATGGAGTCTCTACCTGAAGAGAATCAGACAAGGCGTTGTACCAATAGGATGCCGCACTTGACACAGTGACAATACAAACTGCATGTTGCCATTGAAGACCTTAATGAACATACATATTCTTAAAAAAAGCCTCCAGCTTTTTGTCTATTGGATCCTTAAAAGAGCAGCTATCCTCTACAGGAATAGTGGCTCTCTTAGCCAGAATAGAAATGGTCTCTTCCACTTTAGGCACAGTGCGCCATGAATCTTTAATGGAGTCAGCAATAGGAAACATCTTCTTAAAGACAAGAGACAAGGAAAAAGGTATCCCTGGCTTCTCCCATTCCTGTGCAATTATCTCTGTTGCACGGTCTGGAACAGGAAAAACTTCCACAGTGGAAGGAACATCAAAGTATTTATTAAGTTTACTAGATTTCTTAGGTTTGACAACGACAGGCGTATCAGAGTCGTCTAAAGTAGCCAAAACCTCCTTTAACAAAACACGAAGGTGCTCAAGCTTAAATATGAAGGATACAACTTCAGCACCAAATGTCCGAATCTGTGGTTTCACCCTCAGAAGCTACCGACGTATCCTCCTCATCAGACTTATGAGAGAGGGCAACCTGAGTAGCAGAAGATGGAACAGAAACCTTACTATCTGAATCTCTAATTTTCCTCTTGCGTTTTCCCAGAAGCATAGGAAAAGCAGATAATGCTGCAGACACCGCTGGATACATGAACAGTAAAATCTGCAGGCAAATAAACTCCTCCAGGAGATTGAGAGGAACCAAAGGGCACTGCATGTGACGCCATTAAGGCTTAGGACGTTTGAGAATCCTCACGTCATAACAGGCACAACTTTGCGTCAAAAAAATTAGTGTCAACAAAGATGCAAGAAATGCTGTGATTTGCGTCACAACAAACGCAACCTCCGCGCCAAAAATACTTGCGCCAAGAATGACGCAATAAATAGAAGCATTTTGCGTCATCACGAGCCTAATTTGACAGCGAAAATTTTAAAAAACAAGACCGAAGTTACAACTAGCTGGAACCCCAGGTAAGAAAAAAATTACTAAACTTCTCCCAAAAACATAATTTCCATGCTGAAACTGTTAGACTGCAAAGGGAAATAAACATAGACCTGACTCATGGCAAATATATGCAATATATATTAAAACTTTAAAATATAAAGTGCCAAACATAGCTGAGAGTGTCTTAAAAAATGATATATACTGGGAGGAGCCAACCTTCACTAAGACAAGACGCACATCTATTGAGCTCCTGATATATTTACTATTTTTAGGGGATCTACTGCCTATTTTCCCCACTTCTCACTCCACCTTTGTGGAAGCTCTATCTATTATTACTTCTAGGAAGCAGCACGGTACTTTTCGTCCTATCTCTTGGAACTCTGGGCTCTCTAACTCTCTCTGGCCTAGGATGGGCGATGACACTGCGGCCTCCATTTTGGGCCAGATGCACGAGCTGTTGGATCGTTATGGCGAGGCTCTTGGTAACACATTGGCTGAATTTCGCAAGCCTTACGCTAGATGTGCTAACTATCTTCCCACCTTGACGGCTCATGTGAGGGAATCTGAATGCACAAAGAGTAGATTAGAACAGGGGCAATCGCCATCTTCTCTTCCAGGACCGACACCTATTTGCTTACAAGGCATGGTCGTAGGGGCCAGGAGGCTCACTCAGCTAGATGCCAGCGGTGAATTGCTGTCCGCTGTTGAACCGGGTGATCCCCTAATAGCTGCGCTCCTTGATGCCTTTAGAGAACCGCCGCTGACAAACGCGCAATGGAGCAACTGCGGTTGGATACAGACACAGGGACCGCACAAGACATCCAAATCCCTGCCGACATTTTGGAACCTGCTGGAGAGGTATGAACTGCACAACACACTTAATACCGTGACAGTTGCACTCAGAGCCTATGCACTGTGCGTACGCTGGGAGTTTCCACATCGGATGGACAATGTAAGTTGGTGCGCATCAAGGGGCCTCACATTGCAAATGCAGTATACTCCCGGCAACCTGAGAAGGGGCATCGGCTAATCTGGAGTTCCCTAGCAGCTCTTGGTCTGCAGCATTTATGGCACCTACTTTGAGACTGCACACTCTCTCGCACACTAACTGGTGGGACAGCTTATTGTGCTTACACTCCCTGCTGGACCCCTATAGTGGTAAAATATCTTGGGACAGACATGTTTATATTTCTCAGGACTGTTTTACAGTTGAGCCTGCTCTGGGGTATAGCACGCAACAGTTGCCGAGGAAACAGTCAGCATATATAATGATAGGCAGTTTTCTGACGACTGTAATTCTTGTGACACCATAGCTCATTGGGTTAAAGATGGGCCTACCTTTTCACAGTTTGGCAGTCTATGGCCTAGATTTGGAGTTCAGCGGTAGCCGTCAAAACCAGCGTTAGAGGCTCCTAACGCTGGTTTTGGCCGCCCGCTGGTATTTGGAGTCAGTGATTAAAGGGTCTAACGCTCACTTTACAGCCGCGACTTTTCCATACCGCAGATCCCCCTACGCCATTTGCGTATCCTATCTTTTCAATGGGATCTTTCTAACGCCGGTATTTAGAGTCGTTTCTGAAGTGAGCGTTAGAGCTCTAACGACAAAATTCCAGCCGCCTGAAAATAGCAGGAGTTAAGAGCTTTCTGGCTAACGCCGGTTTATAAAGCTCTTAACTACTGTACCCTAAAGTACACTAACACCCATAAACTACCTATGTACCCCTAAACCGAGGTCCCCCCACACCGCCGCCACTCGATTAAAATTTTTAACCCCTAATCTGCCGACCGCCACCTACGTTATATTTATGTACCCCTAATCTGCTGCCCCTAACCCCGCCGACCCCTATATTATATTTATTAACCCCTAACCTGCCCCCCACAACGTCGCCGCCAGCTACTTACAATAATTAACCCCTAATCTTCCGACCGCAAATCGCCGCCACCTACGTTATCCCTATGTACCCCTAATCTGCTGCCCCTAACATCGCCGACCCCTATATTATATTTATTAACCCCTAATCTGCCCCCCACAACGTCGCCGCCAGCTACTTACAATAATTAACCCCTAATCTTCCGACCGCAAATCGACGCCACCTACGTTATCCCTATGTACCCCTAATCTGCTGCCCCTAACATCGCCGACCCCTATATTATATTTATTAACCCCTAATCTGCCCCCCTCAACGTCGCCGACACCTGCCTACACTTATTAACCCCTAATCTGCCGAGCGGACCTGAGCGCTACTATAATAAATGTATTAACCCCTAATCCGCCTCACTAACCCTATCATAAATAGTATTAACCCCTAATCTGCCCTCCCTAACATCGCCGACACCTACCTTCAATTATTAACCCCTAATCTGCCGACCGGAGCTCACCGCTATTCTAATAAATGTATTAACCCCTAAAGCTAAGTCTAACCCTAACACTAACACCCCCCTAAGTTAAATATAATTTTTATCTAATGAAATAAATTAACTCTTATTAAATAACTTATTCCTATTTAAAGCTAAATACTTACCTGTAAAATAAATCCTAATATAGCTACAATATAAATTATAATTATATTATAGCTATTTTAGGATTAATATTTATTTTACAGGCAACTTTGTAATTATTTTAACCAGGTACAATAGCTATTAAATAGTTAAGAACTATTTAATAGTTACCTAGTTAAAATAATAACAAATTTACCTGTAAAATATATCCTAACCTAAGATATAATTAAACCTAACACTACCCTATCAATAAAATAATTAAATAAACTACCTACAATTACCTACAATTAACCTAACACTACACTATCAATAAATTAATTAAACACAATTGCTACAAATAAATACAATTAAATAAACTAGCTAAAGTACAAAAAATAAAAAAGAACTAAGTTACAGAAAATAAAAAAATATTTACAAACATAAGAAAAATATTACAACAATTTTAAACTAATTACACCTACTCTAAGCCCCCTAATAAAATAACAAAGCCCCCCAAAATAAAAAATTCCCTACCCTATTCTAAATTAAAAAAGTTACAAGCTCTTTTACCTTACCAGCCCTGAACAGGGCCCTTTGCGGGGCATGCCCCAAGAAATACAGCTCTTTTGCCTGTAAAAAAAAACATACAATACCCCCCCCAACATTACAACCCACCACCCACATACCCCTAATCTAACCCAAACCCCCCTTAAATAAACCTAACACTAATCCCCTGAAGATCTTCCTACCTTGTCTTCACCATCCAGGTATCACCGATCCGTCCTGGCTCCAAGATCTTCATCCAACCCAAGCGGGGGTTGGCGATCCATAATCCGGTGCTCCAAAGTCTTCCTCCTATCCGGCAAGAAGAGGACATCCGGACCGGCAAACATCTTCTCCAAGCGGCATCTTCGATCTTCTTCCATCCGGTGCGGAGCGGGTCCATCTTGAAGCAGGCGACGCGGATCCATCCTCTTCTTCCGATGTCTCCCGACTAATGACGGTTCCTTTAAGGGACGTCATCCAAGATGGCGTCCCTCGAATTCCGATTGGCTGATAGGATTCTATCAGCCAATCGGAATTAAGGTAGGAATATTCTGATTGGCTGATGGAATCAGCCAATCAGAATCAAGTTCAATCCGATTGGCTGATCCAATCAGCCAATCAGATTGAGCTCGCATTCTATTGGCTGTTCCGATCAGCCAATAGAATGCGAGCTCAATCTGATTGGCTGATTGGATCAGCCAATCGGATTGAACTTGATTCTGATTGGCTGATTCCATCAGCCAATCAGAAAATTCCTACCTTAATTCCGATTGGCTGATAGAATCCTATCAGCCAATCGGAATTCGAGGGACGCCATCTTGGATGACGTCCCTTAAAGGAACCGTCATTAGTCGGGAGACATCGGAAGAAGAGGATGGATCCGCGTCGCCTGCTTCAAGATGGACCCGCTCCGCACCGGATGGAAGAAGATCGAAGATGCCGCTTGGAGAAGATGTTTGCCGGTCCGGATGTCCTCTTCTTGCCGGATAGGAGGAAGACTTTGGAGCACCGGATTATGGATCACCAACCCCCGCTTGGGTTGGATGAAGATCTTGGAGCCAGGATGGATCGGTGATACCTGGATGGTGAAGACAAGGTAGGAAGATCTTCAGGGGATTAGTGTTAGGTTTATTTAAGGGGGGTTTGGGTTAGATTAGGGGTATGTGGGTGGTGGGTTGTAATGTTGGGGGGGGGGGTATTGTATGTTTTTTTTTACAGGCAAAAGAGCTGATTTTCTTGGGGCATGCCCCGCAAAGGGCCCTGTTCAGGGCTGGTAAGGTAAAAGAGCTTGTAACTTTTTTAATTTAGAATAGGGTAGGGAATTTTTTATTTTGGGGGGCTTTGTTATTTTATTAGGGGGCTTAGAGTAGGTGTAATTAGTTTAAAATTGTTGTAATATTTTTCTTATGTTTGTAAATATTTTTTTATTTTCTGTAACTTAGTTCTTTTTTATTTTTTGTACTTTAGCTAGTTTATTTAATTGTATTTATTTGTAGCAATTGTGTTTAATTAATTTATTGATAGTGTAGTGTTAGGTTAATTGTAGGTAATTGTAGGTAGTTTATTTAATTATTTTATTGATAGGGTAGTGTTAGGTTTAATTATATCTTAGGTTAGGATTTATTTTACAGGTAAATTTGTTATTATTTTAACTAGGTAACTATTAAATAGTTCTTAACTATTTAATAGCTATTGTACCTGGTTAAAATAATTACAAAGTTGCCTGTAAAATAAATATTAATCCTAAAATAGCTATAATATAATTATAATTTATATTGTAGCTATATTAGGGTTTATTTTACAGGTAAGTATTTAGCTTTAAATAGGAATAATTTATTTTATAAGAGGTAATTTATTTCGTTAGATAAAAATTATATTTAAGTTAGGGGGGTGTTAGTGTTAGGGTTAGACTTAGCTTTAGGGGTTAATCCATTTATTAGAATAGCGGTGAGCTCCGATCGGAAGTTTAGGGGTTAATAATTGAAGGTAGGTGTCGGCGATGTTAGGGAGGGCAGATTAGGGGTTAATACTATTTATGATAGGGTTAGTGAGGCGGATTAGGGGTTAATAACTTTATTATAGTAGCGCTCAGGTCCGCTCGGCAGATTAGGGGTTAATAAGTGTAGGTAGGTGTCGGCGACGTTGTGGGGGGCAGATTAGGGGTTAATAAATATAACATAGGGGTCGGCGATGTTAGGGCAGCAGATTAGGGGTACATAGGGATAACGTAGGTGGCGGCGTTTTACGGAGCGGCAGATTAGGGGTTAAAAGTGTAATGCAGGGGTCAGCGATAGCGGGGGCGGCAGATTAGGGGTTAATAAGTGTAAGGGTAGGGGTGTTTAGACTCGGGGTACATGTTAGGGTGTTAGGTGCAGACGTAGGAAGTGTTTCCCCATAGGAAACAATGGGGCTGCGTTAGGAGCTGAACGCTGCTTTTTTGCAGTTGTTAGGTTTTTTTTCAGCTCAAACAGTCCCATTGTTTCCTATGGGAGAATCGTGCACGAGCACGTTTTTGAGGCCGGCCGCATCCGTAAGCAACTCTGGTATCGAGAGTTGCATTTGCGGTAAAAATGCTCTACGCTCCTTTTTTGGAGCCTAACGCAGCATTTGTTTTAACTCTCGATACCAGAGTTAAATTTATGGTGCGGCCAGAAAAAAGCCCGCGGAGCGTTAACAGCCCTTTTACCGCCGAACTCCAAATCTAGGCCTATGTTTGTGAGATATGTCCAATGCACTACAGTGTTTGTTGATTCTCTTAGCCTACTCATGCCCTAAAAATGTTACACGCATGTCCTACATCTTACTGGTATTCATTTGCCAGTGAGACTTTGCTATGCTCCTGTACTGCATGCTGGAGAATCCTGTTTGTTATAGTTGCTGTGTGTTATATATGTGTCTCTAGGATCCTTGTGGTTTTATACACATGATGCTCTAAATGTGTTGTATAGTTTATAATAGCCTGCATATGAAGTATGAGTCCTATGTTGCCTGCAGTCAGATACCATCAGGTTGGGGTGTTATGTTGATAATTTGTCTCCTATACCTTACACAAGCTTCTGCCTCTTCATGATCATTACACTTCATATATATGCCCCTTACTGTTTAATTGCACCTACCATGTTTTTAATATATTTTAAATACCTCCTCACATAACAGTTTTCTGTTTGTAGTCTTCATGTGTGACGTTCCGTGGCCTGCGGCCGGGGCGGCGAGGTGTCTACATTTTATAAATTTATAGCTCCACAGCATCATCTTGGTCCTATTTTTCCACCAGAATGCAAATTACCACACTTGAGCAATGATTACACTGCACTTTATGATAGAGCTCCAGCTATGTTTCCAATATCAAAACTAGAACTAGGCTCTCACATCCCAGAAATACTACTGCCTTACTAGGTAGTCAGTCTATTTTTATTTTTTCCTTGCTTACTACTCTGTTTAAGAGGTTTTATGTGCGATTACATTGCCCTGCATCTCTACAGTCTGCCCGCTCAGCATCTGCTGCCTCTAATTTTACTATGTTACTTCCTCTCCAACCCATAATGAGCACTTTAGCATTTAAATCACATATGCTAATTACTTTATCTACAACCTTTTTACTTCCTTTGTAGGTACTTGCAGGCCAAACAAGCACGTTCACATTTATATGTACATATGCAGGTTTCTCTGTTATTATATTTACTATGTGTTGATTTCCCTACTCGTAATCTTGGCCACCCCCGTTTTGTGATGTGCTGTACTCCCTGTCTGTATTTAGCGTGGTATCCTAGGGCGGGCTGGACCTGCATTATTCTCACTGCACATCACCTCTGTCCTCATAATACCACAGCTAAGCCCCACAACCCATGATTGATCCTTCATCGTTTATTCTAGAGTTTTCAATCTTTCCAACCTAGGTATAACAAAGATTCGGCACATAACTGACCCAATCCCATGTATACCTCAGTAACCCACATGTCTGTAAAAGTCACTCACATAGATCTGCTGCCTGATTTTATTGAAACTTGTGGACACTATTTCATCTACATTTATTTTCCCCTATTTATAATTATATTTTGTTACACAGCCTCAGTGCTCTGATAATATATTTGGATTATCATCTCCATATTACCACCTCCCCCCCCCCCCCCACCTTAATGTACCTCCTAGTTTAGGAGGGTTAAATAAGCGGCTAATCTTGTCTATGCCGCACTTTCACAATCTTTCATATTACCCACAAATAGTATATGCTACATAGTTTTCTTTTTTCTCTCCACGTCGTTGGTTAATACATAGGTTAGGTCCAATAGTGGCCTATTGCATTACAGTACTATAAAAATAAAAACCGAGGTTTACAAGATGTGGTCCATGAGTGGCCTATTCATCTCCAGATACCTTCTATAAATAAGTATTATCACTCCAACATCTGAGGTCCAGATGCGACCTCCTTAATTCATTTTAGAGGGTTTATAAGTAGAATAATACCCACTATTAATGATGAGCACCGCATTTTCTCCTCTAACCTGTATCGAGCAATACTACTTATCCAAAGATTACTGTTATTTTGATGTAATGTACGCATAGTCTTCTAACTGTACTACATACATATGTTGTATTTCTTCTTTGTTTGCTCATCGTATACTTTTTGAGTGTATATTTGTATTTAAACCTCAATAAAATATTAAAAAAAAAATGATATATACTTACCTGAAGACACCCATCCACATATAGCAGACAGCCAAACCAGTACTGAAACATATCAGCAAAGGTAATGGTAGAGGAGTATAATGTCAATCTCTAAAGGGAGGTGGCAGATGAATCCCCACTACCGAATTTATAGAGAGCCTTAGAATAGATTTCCCATAGGTGAAAACATGGCATCATCAGGCAATACTCCCTTCACATCCCTCAGATAAACACTATTTTGAGAGGAATTGGGCTTCAAAATGCTTAGAAGCGCCTTTCACAGAAGAAATCAAGCACGACTTGCTTCACCATCCTCCAACGAAGGCAAAGTTTGGAAAACTAAGATGAGTGAGGTGGGAGGTGTATTTATAGGCATTTTGAGGTTTGGGAAAACTTTGTTCCCTCCTGGTAGGAATGTATATCCCATATGTCACTAGCTCATGGACTCTTGCCACTTACATGAAAGAAAAAAACTGTTTAAAATAAAAAAATTGCCATTTGAATATAACAGGCTCTGTAGGCCCCTGCCCAACTCCCTAAATGTAAAGTCCCTTAGACTAATACGGTGGTGCTGTAACTGTCTAAACCTTGTCCCATGGCTATGATGTAGTGACAGAGTGTACCTGTTAATATAGCCTGAGGGCTATAATGAGGGCTTGATGACCGGTCCCTGCAACACCTGTGGCAGGCTTGTGATTAACTCCAACACCAGGAATAATTGTGTTTGTACCTTATACTCAATTATCCCCTCTGTCTTTCAGTAGCAGCTCTCCGAGGGGTAAATTGGCCTCAAATCTGTCTGAGGACCCCTCTTTATGAAGAATCTTAAGAGCACCTCAATTCTTCACCCACCTCCAGGGAGGCAAAGTTTTGACTGGATTATCAGGGAGGTGGGAGGGATCTCTTGGAGTTTTGGTAAATATTTGCCTACTCCTAGTGGTGGGGAGTTGAATTGCCGTAGTTTGGGGTGGAGGGCTTTGAGTGGTCCTGACCTCAACCCCACTCAACACCTTTGGGAGGAATTTCAATGACTGCAAGCCAGGCCTTCTTGTCAAACATGAATGTCTTTTGCCTGAATGGCCGCAAAATTTGACACTCTAAAATCTTATGTAAAGTCTTCATGGAAGAGTACAGGCTGTTAAAGCGGCAAAAAGGAGCCAACTCCATATTAATGGCCAGTTTTGGAATTGGATGCCCAACAAGCACATATAGCTGTTATGGTAAGGTGTCCATAATTTTAGTCATATAGTGTACCAGTCCCTAATGGCATTTAATAGATAAAAACTACAAAACAATGTGGCTAGCCTTGTCTGTTGCAGACTCTAGCTCAGATTGGCTCCTCCAAAAAACAATTGTGGCAAAGAAAAACAAATTATGCTTACCTGATAATTTTATTTCCATCGTGGGGAGGAGAGTCCATGGCTTCATTAATTACTTTTGGGAATAAACAACCTGGCCACCAGGAAGAGGCAAAGACACCACAGCCAAAGGCTTAAATAACTCCCCCACTCCCCTCATCCCCCAGTCATTCTGTAGATTGAACAAGGAGCAGTAGAAGAAATATCAGGGTATAAATGGTGCCAGAAGATAAATTAAATTTAGGTCCACCCACCGGAGTTATGTGCGGGAGCAGTGGACTCTCCTCCCCACAATGGAAATAAAAATGATCAGGTAAGCATAATTTATGTTTTCCATCTAAATGGGAGGAAAGTCCACGGCTTCATTCATTACTTTTGGGAAACATATACCCAAGCTTTAGGAGGACACTGAATGAAACTGGGAGGGTAAAAATGCGGATCCTAATCTGAGGGCACCACAGCCTGCAAAACTTTTCTCCCAAAAACAGCTTCCGCAGAAGCAAAAACGTCAAATTTATAAAACTTTGTAAAAGTGTGTAAGGAGAACCAGGTAGCCGCCTTACAAATCTGCTCCATAGAGGCCTCATTTGTGAAGGCCCAAGGCGAAGCCACAGCTTTAGTTGAATGAGCCGTGATCCTCTAAGGAGGCTTATGTCCCTCTGTCTCATAGCAAAGCAAATCAAGCGCCTCTACCAAAAGCACAAAAAGAAGAAGAGGCCCTCTGCCTCTTGCGCTTCCCGGAATACACCGCAAAAAGAGATGTAGACTGTCTGAAATCCTTACTAGCCTGAAGATAGAACTTCAAGGCACGAACCACATCCAGATTATGAAGTAAGGTAAGCATACATTATTTTATTTCCAATGGCATGGAGAGTCCACGATTCCATTCTAATTACTATTGGGAACCAATACCCAAGCTAGAGAAAACAGAATGGAAAGGGAGGGAGAAACAAGAGAGGCGGTCCTAAACTGAGGGCACCACCGCTTTCTCCCAAAGGAAGCCTCAGCAGAGGCAAAAACATTGAATTTGTAGAATTTAGAAAATGTATGTAACGAGGACCAAGTGGCCACCTTGCAAATTTGCTCCACCGAAGCCTCTTTTTTAAAAGGCCCAGGAAGAAGAAACAGCCCTAGCTGAATGATTCGTAATACTCTCAGGAGGTTGTTGCCCAGCTGTCTCATAGGCTAACCGAATGACACTGCTTAACCAAAAAGAAAGAGTAGTTGACGTGGCCTTCTGACCCTTACATTTGCAAGCAAATACAACAAAAAAGGGAGAAGATTGACGAAAATTCCTTAGTAGCCTGGAGATAGAATTTCAGAGCATGAACTGTATCCAGATTGTGATTCTAACTAATGCCTGAACAAACAACTGAACATCTGGTAAATCGGCCAAATGTTTATATAATAGAACAGAAAGGGCAGAAATCTGACCCTTTAGGGAACTGACTGACAACCCCTTCTCCAGACCTTCCTGGAGAAAAGACAAAATACAGGGTACTCCCACTTTACTCCAAGGAAATCCCTGAGATTCACACCAGTAAAAGGTATGTGTGCCAAACCTTACGGTAAATCTTGCGAGTAACTGGCTTACTAGCCTGGATCGAGGTGTCAACCTTTTCAGAAAAACCTTGTCTACACAAGACTAGGCGTTCAATCTCCAAGCAGTCAGCTTCAGAAAATCTAGATTTGGTTGTAGAAAAAGACCCTGAAGTACAAAGTCCCTTCTCAGCGGTAATTTCCACGGGGTAGAGGATGATATATTCAACAGGTCCGCAAACCAAATTCTGCGAGGCCAAGCTGGAGCAATTAGACTCACTGAAGCCTGCTCCTGTTTGATACGGGCTATCACCCAAGGATGGAGGGCAAACAGTGGAAATAGGTAAATCAGACCAAAATCACATGGAACTGCTAGAGTGTCCACCAGAACTGCTAGCAGATCCCTTGATCTGGATCCGTATCTGGGAAGCTTGGTGTTTAGACGGGACCCATCAGGTCCACCTGAGGGTTATCATTGAGAACACCACCGGATGAAGGACCCACTGCCCTGGGTGAAATGTCTGCCTGTGCAGGTAATCTGCTTCCCAGTTGTCCACACCTAGGATGTGAATGACAGAAATTTGGCAGTTGTGAGACACCTCCATCGCTAAGGAACTCCTTGTTCTTCCCTGATGGTTGATATAAGCCACCAAAGTGATGTTGTCCGACTGAAATCTGATAAACTGGATTGAACTCAGGTGGGGCGAGACTATCAAAGCAGATAAGAGATTTATTGGAGTCCAGATTCCCTGAGCTCTTAAGGAACCCCAAACTGCTCCCCAGCCAGAAAAGCCGGCATCTGTAGATACAATTTCCAAGGGTGGTCTCAATAAGCATGTGCCTTGTGAGGGATGGTCCAGAGAGAGCCACCAGGACAGAGTCTCTCGTCAGGTTGTCTAGGACTATCCTCTGATGTCCCCGTTCCATTGTCTGAGCATGCATTACTGTAGAGATCTCAGATGGAATCAAGCAAAAGGAATAATGTCCATGGAAGCCACCATGAGACCAATTACTTTCATACACTGTGCCACCAAGGGTCAGACAGATGAGAAGTTTGGATTTTCTGACTTACTTTAAGAAAATCTTAATGGAGATAGAGTCTATGATCATCCCCAAGAAACATACCCTGGAATTTGGCACCAAGGAACTATTTTCCAGATTCACCTTCCACCCTTGGGGGCGGAGAATCAACAACATAGAATCTGTATGGGACTTTGCTAAATAAAAAGATGGCGCCTGAACCAAGATATTGTCCAGGAATGGTGCCACCGCAATTCCTTGAGATCTGGCCACTGCCAAAAGAGCCCCTAGAACTTTCGTAAAGATTCGGGGGGCTGGGGCTAGGCCGAAAGGCAGGGCTACAAATCAGAAGTGTTTCAAAGAAGGCAAACATAGGACATGAAAATGATCTTTGTGGATAGGAACATGAAGGTAAGCGTTCTTCAGGTCGATGGTGGTCATGAACTGACCCTCCTGAACCAAAGGGAGAATAGAATGCATAGTCTCCATTTTGAATGACGGAACCTTGAGAAATTGGTTAAGGCACATGAGGTCTAGAATAGGTAGAAAAGTTTACTCTTTCTTGGGAACCACGAAGAGATTGGAATAGAATCCTAGACCCTGTTCTGCCAGAGGAATAGGAACGATCACTCCTAGTGAAGAGAGATCCCTGACACAGTTTAAGAATGCCTCTCTTTTTCCTGGTTTGCTGATAATCTTGACAGTCGAAATCTGCCTCTCGGACGAGATTTGAAATCTATCTTGTATCCCTGAGAGAGACCACCTCCACCTCCCAAGGATCGGGAACATTGCAAATCCATGCCTCTTGAAAAAACGAAAGTCTGCCCCTACTTGATCCATACTCTAATTGGGGGAAAACCCTTCATGCCGATTTGTTCTCAGCGGAAGGCTTCTTGGACTGCTTGCCCTTATTTCAAGGTTGGTTGGATCTCCAGGAAAGCTTGGTCTGTTCATGTTTTGAAGAAGAGGATTCCTCTCCCTTGAAACTGCGAAAGGAACAAACCTGGATCTCCTCAACAGTAGTCTCCTCCAAAATCAGTTCAGATAAGGAGTCACACAAGAGTCTCACAAGAGGCCGTGCCCATGACCGCTGCCATGCTAGCAGACCTTGGTGAAGAAAAATATTTCTTAAGTACCCCTCCAGCTTCCTATTCATATGATCTTTAAAAGAGGTACTATCCTCTAGAAAAATCGTAGTTCATATAGCTCCACCCTTCTTTGGAACAGTACGCCAAAGCTCTTGCACAGAGTCTGCAATGGGAAACATTTTCTTAAAGACAGGAGATGGGGTAAAGGGAACACCTGGATTCTCCCATACCTGAGAAATAATGTCCAACATACGGTCAGGAACAGGAAAAACTTTCACAGATCTGGGCTTGACATCAAAAACTCTATTCAGTTTATTGACCTTAGGAGTCTCCATGACTGTAGGCTCAGAATCCTCCAGAGAAGCCAAAACCTCCTTAAGAAGTAAACTGAGGTGTTCAAGCTTAAATCTAAAACTAGCCTCTTCTGATTCCACGTTACTAACCACAGAATCTGAATCAGAAATTTCACCTTCAGAGGCTGCTGAAGAAAGGTCATCCTCAGATAATATAGATAAACTGACCAAGGCAGCTGTAGCGTTAGAAGATATTCCTGACTTAGAGAAAATATTCTTAGATTTTCTTTTCCTCTTACTTGAGATAGGTAAGGCACTCAGGGCCGCAGACATTGCAGAGGTAAGCTGCGCTGCAAAAACAAAATTTATGCTTACCTGATAAATTATTTTTTTTTCCAGGCATGGAGAGTCCACGAAACATTTTAATTACTAGTGGGATAGTCACTCCTTGCCAGCAGGAGGAGGCAAAGAGCACCTCAGCAGTGTTGTCAAGTATCACTTCCCTTACCCATAACCCCCAGTCATTCAGCCGAAGGGAAATGAAAAAAGAAGATAACGCAAGGGTATAGCGGTGCCTGAGGACTAGACAAAAAAAAACTGCTGTCTTAATTTGAATAAGGACGGGTCACGGACTCTCCATACCCGGAAATAAATACATTTATCAGGTAAGCATACATTTTGATTTCTTTCCTATGGCATGGAGAGTCCACAAAACATTCTAATTACTAGTGGGAACCAATACCCAAGCTAGAGGATACAGAATGAATAGGGAGAGAGAACAAGACAGGCGGACCTAAACTGAAGGCACCACCGCTTGAAGAACCTTTCTCCCAAAAGAAACCTCAGCTGAGGCAAAAGTATAAAATTTGTAGAATTTGGAAAAAGTATGAATAGAGGACCAAGTGGCCGACTTACAGATTTGCTCCACAGAAGCTTCATTTTTGAAAGCCCATGAAGATGAAACAGCTCTAGTGAAATGAGCCGTAATTCTCTCAGGAGGCTGCTGTCCAGCTGTTTCATAAGCTAAACGGATACTTCTCAACCAGAGAGAAAAGTAAATTTATGCTTACCTGATAAATTAATTTCTTCTATGATACGACGAGTCCACGGATTCATCCTTTACTTGTGGGATATTATCCTCCTGCTAACAGGAAGTGGCAAAGAGCACCACAGCAGAGCTGTCTATATAGCTCCTTCCTTAGCTACACCCCCCAGTCATTCGATCGAAGGTACAGGAAGAAAAAGGAGAAACTAAAAGGTGCAGAGGTGACTGAAGTTTAAAATAAAAAAATATAATCTGTCTTAAAATTACAGGGCGGGCCGTGGACTTGCCGTACCATAGAAGAAATTAATTTATCAGGTAAGCATAAATTTACTTTTCTTCTAAAAGGTACGACGAGTCCACGGATTCATCCTTTACTTGTGGGATACAATACCAAAAGCTACAGGACACGGATGAACGGGAGGGACAAGACAGATGGCTAAACAGAAGGCACCACTGCTTGAAGAACTTTTCTCCCAAAAATAGCCTCCGAAGAAGCAAAAGTATCAAATTTGGAAAATTTGGAAAAGGTATGAAGCGAAGACCAAGTTGCAGCCTTACAAATCTGTTCAACAGAAGCATGATTTTTAAAAGCCCATGTGGAAGCCACCGCTCTAGTAGAGTGAGCTGTAATTCTTTCAGGAGGCTGCTGTCCAGCAGTCTCATATGCCAAACGGATGATGCTTTTCAGCCAAAAAAAAGAAAGAGAGGAAGCCATAGCTTTTTGACCTCTACGTTTTCCAGAATAGACAACAAACAAAGAAGATGTTTGACGGAAATCTTTGGTCGCTTGCAAGTAAAACTTCAAAGCACGAACCACGTCCAAGTTGTGCAACAGAGGAAGAATTAAGACACAGAGAAGGAACAACAATTTCCTGATTGATATTCTTATTAGTAACAACCTTAGGAAGGAATCCAGGTTTGGTACGCAAAACCACCTTATCAGCATGGAAAACAAGGTAAGGCGAATCGCATTGCAATGCAGATAGTTCAGAAACTCTTTGAGCCGAAGAGATAGCAACTAAAAACAGAACTTTCCAAGATAGAAGCTTAATATCTATGGAATGCATAGGTTCAAATGTAGCCCCTTGAAGAACTTTAAGAACTAAATTCAAACTCCATGGGGGAGCAACAGGTTTAAAGACAGGCTTGATTCTAACTAAAGCCTGACAGAACGACTGAACGTCTGGAACATCTGCCAGACGTTTGTGCAGTAAAATTGATAAAGCAGATATCTGTCCCTTTAAGGAACTAGCTGATAGCCCCTTCTCCAATCCTTCTTGGAGAAAGGACAAAATCCTAGGAATCCTGATCTTACTCCATGAGTAGCCTTTGGATTCGCACCAATAAATATATTTACGCCATATCTTTTGATACATTTTCCTAGTGACAGGCTTTCGAGCCTGAATCAAGGTATCTATGACAGACTTAGAGAATCCCCGCTTGGATAAAATCAAGCGTTCAATCTCCAGGCAGTCAGCCGCAGAGCAACTAGATTTGGATGCTGGAACGGACCTTGAATCAGATGGTCCTGTCTCAGTGGCAGAGTCCATGGTGGAAGAGATGACATCTCCACCAGGTCTGCATACCAAGTCCTGCGTGGCCACACAGGTGCTATCAAAATCACCGAAGCTCTCTCCTGTTTGATTCTGGCAATTAAACGAGGAAGGAGAGGAAATGGTGGAAACACATAAGCCAGTCTGAACGACCAGGGTACTGCTAGAGCATCTATCAGTACTGCTTGAGGATCCCTTGATCTGGACCTGTAACAAGGAAGTTTGGCGTTCTGACGAGACGCCATCAGATCCAATTCCGGTGTGCCCCATTGAAGAATCAATTGTGCAAACACCTCCGGATGGAGTTCCAACTCCCCCGGATGAAAAGTCTGACGACTTAGAAAATCCGCTTCCCAGTTCTCCACTCCTGGGATATAGATTGCTGATAGATGACAAGAGTGAGTCTCTGCCCATCAAATTATTTTGGTAACCTCTATCATCGCTAGAGAACTCTTTGTTCCCCCCTGATGATTGATATATGCTACAGTCGTGATATTGTCCGACTGGAATCTTATGAATCTGGCCGAAGCCAGCTGAGGCCACGTCTGAAGTGCGTTGAATATCGCTCTCAGTTCTAGAATATTGATCGGGAGGAGAGCCTCCTCCTGAGTCCACACACCCTGTGCTTTCAGGGAGTTCCAGACTGCACCCCAGCCCAATAGGCTGGCGTCCGTCATCACTATGACCCATGCTGGCCTGCGGAAACACATTCCGTGGGACAGATGATCCTGTGACAACCACCAAAGAAGAGAGTCTCTGGTCTCTTGATCCAGATTTATCGGAGGAGATAAATCCGCATAATCCCCATTCCACTGTTTAAGCATGCATAGTTGCAATGGTCTGAGATGTAAGCGAGCAAACAGAACTATGTCCATTTCCGCTACCATTAGTCCGATTACCTCCATACACTGAGCCACTGACGGTCGCGGAATGGAATGAAGAGCTCGGCAGGTGGTTAAAATCTTTTATTTCCTGACCTCCGTCAGAAAATTTTTCATGTCCACCGAATCTATCAGAGTTCCCAGGAATGGAACTCTTGTGAGAGGGATAAGTGAACTCTTTTTTATGTTCACCTTCCACCCGTGAGATCTTAGAAAAGCCAACACGATGTCTGTGTGAGATTTGGCTAGTTGGTAAGTCGACGCCTGAATTAAGATATCGTCCAGATAAGGCGCCACTGCTATGCCCCGCGGCCTTAGAACCACCAGAAGGGACCCTAGCACCTTTGTGAAAATTCTGGGAGCTGTGGCCAACCCGAAGGGCAGAGCCACAAACTGGTAATGCTTGTCCAGAAAGGCGAACCTGAGGAACTGGTGATGATCTTTGTGGATCGGGATGTGTAGATACGCATCCTTTATGTCCACAGTGGTCATATATTGACCCTCCTGGATCATTGGTAAAATAGTCTGAATTGTCTCCATCTTGAAAGATGGGACTCTGAGGAATTTGTTTAGGATCTTGAGATTGGTCTGAAGGTTTCCTCTTTTTTGGGAACCACAAACAGATTGGAGTAGAACCCCTGCCCCTGTTCTGTTTTTGGAACTGGGCAGATCACTCCCATGGTATATAGGTCTTCTACACAGCGTAAGAACGCCTCTCTTTTTGTCTGGTTTACAGACAATTGAGAAAGATGGAATCTACCCCTTGGAGGAGAATCTTTGAAATCTAGAAGATACCCCTGGGTTACGATTTCTAAAGCCCAAGAGTCCTGAACGTCTCTTGCCCAAAGCCTGAGCAAAGAGAGAAAGTCTGCCCCCTACGAGATCCGGTCCCCGATCGGGGGCTACCCCTTCATGCTGTCTTGGTGGCAGCAGCGGGCTTCTTGGACTGTTTACCTTTGTTCCAAGTCTGATTAGGTCTCCAGACTGACTTGGATTGGGGCAAAATTCCCCTCTTGCTTTGCAGCATGGGAAGAGGTAGAGGGACCACCTTTGAAGTTTCGAAAGGAACGAAAATGATTTTGTTTGGTCCTCATCTTGTTTTATCCTGAGGAAGGGCATGGCCTTTCCCTCCAGTGATGTCTGAAATGATCTCTTTCAGTTCAGGCCCGAATAGGGTCTTACCCTTGAAAGGGATAGCTAAAAGCTTAGATTTTGATGACACATCAGCAGACCAGGAATTAAGCCATAATGCTCTACACGCTAAAATGGCAAAACCTGAATTCTTTGCCGCTAATTTAGCCAGTTGAAAAGCGGCATCTGCAATGAAAGAATTAGCTAGCTCGAGAGCCCTAATTCTATCCAGAATATGTTCTAATGGGGTCTCAACCTGAAGAGCCTCCTCCAGAGCCTCGAACCAAAAAGCAGCTGCAGTAGTTACAGGAACAATGCACGCTATAGGCTGGAGAAGAAAACCCTGATGAACAAATATTTTCTTTAGGAGACCCTCTAATTTTTTATCCATAGGATCTTTGAAAGCACAACTGTCCTTAATAGGTATAGTTGTACGCTTAGCCAGGGTAGAAATAGCTCCCTCCACCTTAGGGACCATCTGCCACGAGTCCCGCATGGTGTCTGATATGGGAAACATTTTCTTAAAAGTAGGAGGGGGAGCGAACGGAATACCTGGTCTATACCACTCCTTAGTAACAATGTCCGAAATCCTCTAAGGGAACGGAAAAACATCAGTGTAGGCAGGAACCTCTAGAAATCTGTCCATTTTACACAATTTTTCTGGAACTACAATAGGGTCACAATCATCCAGAGTCGCTAAAACCTCCCAGAGCAATAAGCGGAGGTGTTCTAGTTTAAATTTAGAAGCCAACATATCTGAGTCTGTCTGAGGGAACATCTTCCTGAATCAGAAATCTCTCCCTCAGACAGCAAATCCCTCACCCCCAACTCAGAAGATTGTGACGGTACATCGGATATGGCTAATAAAGCGTCAGAGGGCTCAGCATTTGTTCTCACACCAGACCTACTGCGCTTCCCCTGCAACCCAGGCAGCTTAGATAAAACCTCTGTGAGGGTAGTATTCATAACTGTGGCCATATCTTGCAGGGTGAAAGAATTAGACGCACTAGAAGTACTTGGCGTCGCTTGTGCGGGTGTTAATGGTTGTGACACTTGGGGAGAATTAGATGGCATAACCTGATTCCCTTCTGACTGAGAATCATCCTGCAACATACTTTTAGTAGCTAAAATGTGTTCTTTGCAATTTATTGACCTTTCAGTGCACGAGGGACACATTTTAAGTGGGGGTTCCACAATGGCTTCTAAACATATTGAACAATGACTTTCCTCAATGTCAGACATGTTGAACAGGCTAGTAATGACTACAAACAAGCATGAAAACACTTTATTTAGTGAAAAAAATAATCTTAAAAAACGGTACTGCGCCTTTAAGAGGAAAAAAAGCATACACGTTCTGCCAAACTGCTTTAAAATGCACCAAATGTTTCAAAATTTTGATAGCAGACTCAATATGTGTAGTTAAGTTTGCCCCACAAGAAAATTTAACATTTAACCCTTTATTGTGCAAAACGGATTGAAATAAGGCCTAAATACGGAAAAAACACCCCCAGCACCTTGCCACAGCTCTGCCCTCAAGGATTGCAAATATGGGGTTAAAGCTTCGATGTGGCCCAAAACATCCACAAGGGCCCTCAGGAGTTGGAGCTTGCTACTTGCAGAGTGAAAAACACAATTTATGCTTAACTGATAAATTTATTTCTCTTGTGGTGTATCCAGTCCACGGATCATCCATTACTTGTGTGATATTCTCCTTCCCAACAGGAAGTTGCAAGAGGACACCCACAGCAGAGCTGCTATATAGCTCCTCCCCTAAGTGCCATATCCAGTCATTCGACCGAAACAAGCCGAGAAAGGAGAAACCATAGGGTGCAGTGGTGACTGTAGTTTAAATCTAAATTTTGACCTGCCTTAAACTGAGAGGGCGGGCCGTGGACTGGATACACCACAAAAGAAATAAATTTATCAGGTAAGGATAAATTGTGTTTTCTCTTGTAAGGTGTATCCAGTCCACGGATCATCCATTACATGTGGGATACCAATACCAAAGCTAAAGTACACGGATGAAGGGAGGGACAAGGTAGGTACTTAAACGGAAGGTACCACTGCCTGTAGAACCTTTCTCCCAAAAATAGCCTCCGAAGAAGCAAAAGTATCAAATTTGTAGAATTTTGAAAAAGTATGAAGCGAAGACCAAGTCGCCGCCTTGCAAATCTGTTCAACAGAAGCCTCATTTTTAAAGGCCCAAGTGGAAGCCACAGCTCTAGTAGAATGAGCTGTAATACTTTCAGGGGGCTGCTGTCCAGCAGTCTCATAGGCTAAGCATATTACGCTTCTTAGCCAAAAAGAAAGAGAGGTTGCCGAAGCCTTTTGACCTCTCCTCTGTCCAGAGTAAACAACAAACAAAGCAGATGTTTGACGAAAATCTTTAGTAGCTTGTAAGTAAAACTTTAAAGCAGGGACTACGTCCAGATTATGTAAAAGACGTTCCTTCTATGAAGAAGGATTAGGGCACAATGATGGAACAACAATCTCTTGATTGATATTCTTAGTAGATACCACCTTAGGCAAAAACCCAGGTTTTGTATGCAGAACTACCTTATCTGCATGGAAGATCAGATAAGGAGAATCACATTGTAAAGCAGATAACTCGGAGACTCTATGAGCCGAGGAAATAGCCATCAAAAAAAGAACTTTCCAAGATAAAAGTTTAATATCTATGGAATGAAGACGTTCAAACGGAACCCCTTGAAGAACTTTAAGAACCAAGTTTAAGCTCCATGGGGGAGCAACAGGTTTAAACACAGGCTTGATTCTAACCAAAGCCTGACAAAATGCCTGAACGTCTGGAACATCTGCCAGACGCTTGTGCAAAAGAATAGACACGGCAGAAATCTGTCCCTTTAAAGAACTAGCTGATAATCCTTTTTCCAAACCCTCTTGGAGAAAAGACAATATCCTGGGAATCCTAACCTTACTCCATGAGTAATTCTTGGATTCACACCAATAAAGGTATTTACGCCATATCTTATGGTAGATTTTCCTGGTGACAGGCTTTCTTGCCTGTATTAGGGTATCAATGACTGACTCGGAGAAGCCACGCTTTGATAAAATCAAGCGTTCAATCTCCAGGCAGTCAGTCTGAGAGAAATTAGATTTGGATGATTGAAAGGACCTTGTAGTAGAAGGTCTTGTCTCAAAGGCAGAGTCCAAGGTGGAAAGGAGGACATGTCCACTAGGTCTGCATACCAGGTCCTGCGTGGCCACGCAGGTGCTATCAAGATCACCGATGCTCTCTCCTGTTTGATTTTGGCAATCAGTCGAGGGAGCAGAGGAAACGGTGGAAACACATAAGCCAGGTTGAAAGACCAAGGCGCTGCCAGAGCATCTATCAGCGTCGCTTCTGGGTCCCTGGACCTGGATCCGTAACAAGGAAGCTTGGCGTTCTGGCGAGACACCATGAGATCCAGTTCTGGTTTGCCCCAACGATGAATCAATTGAGCAAACACCTCCGGATGGAGTTCCCACTCCCCCGGATGAAAAGTCTGACGACTTAGAAAATCCGCCTCCCAGTTCTCTACACCTGGGATATGGATCGCTGAGAGGTGGCAAGAGTGTCTCTCTGCCCAGCGAATTATCTTGGAGACTTCTAACATCGCTAGGGAACTCCTTGTTCCCCCTTGATGGTTGATGTAAGCCACAGTCGTGATGTTGTCCAACTGAAATCTGATGAACCTCAGGGTTGATAACTGAGGCCAAGCTTGAAGAGCATTGAATATCGCTCTCAATTCCAAAATATTTATTGGAAGGAGTTTCTCCTCCTGAGTCCACGATCCCTGAGCCTTCAGGGAGTTCAAGACTGCACCCCAACCTAGAAGGCTGGCATCTGTCGTTACAATTGTCCAATCTGGCCTGCGAAAGGTCATACCTTTGGACAGGTGGACCCAAGATAGCCACCAGAGAAGAGAATCTCTGGTCTCTTGATCCAGATTTAGTAGAGGGGACAAATCTGTGTAATCCCCATTCCACTGACTGAGCATGCATAGTTGCAGCGGTCTGAGATGTAGGCGCGCAAACGGAACTATGTCCATTACCACTACCATTAAGCCGATTACCTCCATGCACTGAGCCACCGAAGGGCGCGGAATAGAATGGAGAACACGGCAAGAATTTAGAAGTTTTGATAACCTGGACTCCGTCAGGTAAATTTTCATTTCTACAGAATCTATCAGAGTCCCTAGGAAGGAGACTCTTGTGAGTGGGGATAGAGAACTCTTTTCCTCGTTCACTTTCTACCCGTGCAACCTCAGAAATGCCAGAACTATGTCCGTATGGGACTTGGCAATTTGGAAATTTGACGCCTGTATCAGGATGTCGTCTAGATAAGGAGCCACTGCTATGCCCCGCGGCCTTAGGACCGCCAGAAGCGCCCCCAGAACCTTTGTAAAAATTCTTGGGGCTGTAGCTAACCCGAAGGGAAGAGCCACAAACTGGTAATGCCTGTCCAGAAAGGCAAACCTTGGGAACCTGATGATGATCTTTGTGTATCGGAATGTGAAGGTAAGCATCCTTTAGATCCACCATAGTCATATATTGACCCTCCTGGATCATAGGTAGGATGGTCCGAATAGTTTCCATTTTGAATGATGGAACTCTGAGGAATTTGTTTAAGATCTTTAGATCCAAGATTGGTCTGAAGGTTCCCTCTTTTTTGGGAATCACAAACAGATTTGAGTAAAATCCCTGTCCCTGTTCCTCCTTTGGAACTGGATTGATCACTCCCATAACTAGGAGGTCTTGCACACAGTGTAAGAATGCCTCTTTCTTTATCTGGTTGACAGATAATCGTGAAAGGTGAAATCTCCCTTGTGGAGGAGAAGCCTTGAAGTCCAGAAGATACCCCTGAGATATAATCTCCTACGCCCAGGGATCCTGAACATCTCTTGCCCACGCCTGGGCGAAGAAAGTCTGCCCCCTACTAGATCCGTTACAGGTTAGGGGGCCATTCCTTCATGCTGTCTTAGAGGCAGCAGCAGGCTTTTTGGCCTGCTTGCCTTTGTTCCAGGACTGGTTAGGTTTCCCGGCCGTCTTGGACTGAGCAAAAGTTCCCTCTTGTTTTGTAGCAGAGGAAGTTGATGCTGCACTTGTCTTGAAGTTTTCGAAAGGCACGAAAATTAGACTGTTTGACCCTTGATTTGGACCTGTCCTGAGGAAGGGCATGACCTTTACCTCCAGTAATGTCAGCAATAATTTCCATCAAACCAGGCCCGAATAGGGTCTGCCCCTTGAAGGGAATGTTAAGTAGTTTAGACTTTGAAGTCACGTCAGCTGACCAAGATTTGAGCCATAGCGCCCTACGCGCCTGGATGGCAAATCCAGAATTCTTAGCCGTTAGTTTAGTCAAATGAACAATGGCATCAGAAACAAAAGAATTAGCTAGCTTAAGTGCTCTAAGCTTGTTAAGTATGTCCTCCAGAGACTCAAACCAGAACGCCGCAGCAGCAGTGACAGGAGCAATGCATGCAAGGGGCTGCAG
Source organism: Bombina bombina (assembly GCF_027579735.1). Classification (NCBI taxonomy): domain Eukaryota; kingdom Metazoa; phylum Chordata; class Amphibia; order Anura; family Bombinatoridae; genus Bombina; species Bombina bombina. The sequence continues at coordinate 1,111,206,322 of NC_069499.1, read as the reverse complement.
GATCAAACCTTGTTGAATAAACATTTTCTTAAGGTAACCATCTAATTTTTTATCCATAGGATCTGAAAAAGCACAACTGTCCTCGACAGGGATAGTAGTACGCTTTCCTAAAGTAGAAACTGCTCCCTCCACCTTAGGGACCGTTTGCCATAAGTCCCGTGTGGTGGCGTCTATGGGAAACATTTTTCTAAAAATAGGAGGGGGGGAAAACGGCACACCGGGTCTATCCCACTCTTTATTAATAATTTCTGTAAACCTTTTAGGTATTGGAAAAAACCTCAGTACACACCGGCACTGCAAAGTATTTATCCAGTCTACACAATTTCTCTGGCACTGCAATTGTGTCACAGTCATTCAGAGCAGCTAAAACCTCCCTAAGCAAAACACGGAGGTTCTCAAGCTTAAATTTAAAAGTAGAAATATCAGAATCAGGTTTCCCCGAGTCAGAGATATCACCCACAGACTGAAGCTCTCCTTCCTCAGCTTCTGCATATTGTGAGGCAGTATCAGACATGGCTCTTAAAGCTTCTGTATGCTCTGTATTACACCTAACACCAGAGCCATCACGCTTTCCTCTAAATTCAGGTAGTCTGGCTAATACCGCTGACAGTGTACAAGACATGGCGGCAGTCATGGATAATAAAGTAATCGCTATGGGCGTCCTTGATGTACTTGGCGCCATTTGAGCGTGAGTCCCTTGAGCGGGAGTCAAAGGGTCTGACACGTGGGGAGAGTTAGTCGGCATAACTTCCCCCTCGTCAGAATCCTCTGGTGATACATTTTTTAAAGATAAAAGCTGATCTTTATTGTTTAAAGTGAAATCAATACATTTAGTACACATTCTCATATGGGGTTCCACCATGGCTTTTAAACATAATGAACAAGGAGTTTCCTCTATGTCAGACATGTTTATACAGACTAGCAATGAGACTAGCAAGCTTGGAAAACACTTTAAATCAAGTTAACAAGCAAATATAAAAAACGGTACTGTGCCTTTAAGAGAAACAAATTTTGTCAAACTTTGAAAAACAGTGAAAAAAGGCAGTAATTCAAACGAAATGTTTACCGTGTATGAAATAGGTTAGCAGAGCATTGCACCCACTTGCAAATGGATGATTAACCCCTTAACGCCCAGGGATCCTGAACATCTCTTGCCCACGCCTGGGCGAAGAAAGTCTGCCCCCTACTAGATCCGTTACAGGTTAGGGGGCCATTCCTTCATGCTGTCTTAGAGGCAGCAGCAGGCTTTTTGGCCTGCTTGCCTTTGTTCCAGGACTGGTTAGGTTTCCAGGCCGTCTTGGACTGAGCAAAAGTTCCCTCTTGTTTTGTAGCAGAGGAAGTTGATGCTGCACTTGTCTTGAAGTTTCGAAAGGCACGAAAATTAGACTGTTTGACCCTTGATTTGGACCTGTCCTGAGGAAGGGCATGACCTTTACCTCCAGTAATGTCAGCAATAATGATCTTTATTGTTTAAAGTGAAATCAATACATTTAGTACACATTCTCATATGGGGTTCCACCATGGCTTTTAAACATAATGAACAAGGAGTTTCCTTTATGTCAGACATGTTTATACAGACTAGCAATGAGACTAGCAAGCTTGGAAAACACTTTAAATCAAGTTAACAAGCAAATATAAAAACCGGTACTGTGCCTTTAAGAGAAACAAATTTTGTCAAAATTTGAAAAACAGTGAAAAAAGGCAGTAATTCAAACGAAATGTTTACAGTGTATGAAATAGGTTAGCAGAGCATTGCACCCACTTGCAAATGGATGATTAACCCCTTAATGCAAAAAACGGATCAAAAAAACGAAATTAAATGTTTTTTAAACAGTCACAACAACTGCCACAGCTCAGCTGTGGCCCTACCTTCCTCAATAAATGACTTTTGAAGCCTTTAGAGCCCTTCAGAGATGTCCTATAGCATGCAGGGGACTGCTGAGGGAAGCTGAATGTCTCTGTCTGTAATTTTAACTGCGCAAAAAAGCGCTAAAATAGGCCCCTCCCACTCATACTACAACAGTGGAAAGCCTCAGGAAACTGTTTCTAGGCAAAAATCAAGCCAGCCATGTGGAAAAAACTAGGCCCCAATAAGTTTTATCACCAAAGCATATATAAAAACGATTAAACATGCCAGCAAACGTTTTATATTGCACATTTATAAGAGTATATATCTCTAATAGTAAGCCTGATACCAGTCGCTATTAAATCACTGTATTTAGGCTTAACTTACATTAATCCGGTATCAGCAGCATTTTCTAGCAATTCCATCCATAGAAAAACTTAAAACTGCACATACCTCATTGCAGGATAACCTGCACGCCATTCTCCCTCTGAAGTTACCTCACTCCTCAGACATATGTGAGAACAGCAGTGGATCTTAGTTACTTCTGCTAAGATCATAGAAAATGCAGGCAGATTCTTCTTCTAAATGCTGCCTGAGATAAAATAGTACAACTCCGGTACCATTTAAAAATAATAAACTTTTGATTGAAGACAAAAACTAACTATATTTCACCACTTTCCTCTTACTACCTCCATCTTTGTTGAGAGTTGCAAGAGAATGACTGGATATGGCAGTTAGGGGAGGAGCTATATAGCAGCTCTGCTGTGGGTGTCCTCTTGCAACTTCCTGTTGGGAAGGAGAATATCCCACAAGTAATGGATGATCCATGGACTGGATACACCACAAGAGAAATAACTGCGCATCTGAGGTGCGAAAATAGGCCCCCGTCCATCTCACTCGATGTCTCTACAGCCTCAAAGAACCGCACCAGAGCGGTTTTAAACTAGCCATGTGGGTCTGAGACCCAAAAAATAAGCCAAGTGTACCCTCAATAAAGTTGCCCAAAAAACGTTATTGCCCACAAAACGTTAACAGCACTCCCAGTTCATAAAACGTTTGCCCACAAAGATTCAAAACTCAGTGTCAACAATTTTTTAATTAGCCCCTTATGCAAGCTTAGTAATGCCTTTCTATAGCTCTTAGGATTACTGCTTACCCATACTCCCATGGGGATACTGTGAAATACACAGTCTCTCCAGAAAAAATGACTGAACATACCTCACTGCTATATAGCATGAAAACGTTCCTCACACTGAAGTTTCTTGTACCCCTCAGCCTCTGTGGGAACAGCGCTGGATCTTAGTTACTAATGCTAAGATCATCATCCTCCAGGCAGAAGTCTTCATCCATCTGCTGCCTGACAGTAACTAGTACACACCGGTACCATTTAAAACAAAAAACTCTTGCTTGAAGAAATTAAAAACTAATATTTTATCACCTCTTTCACTTTACCCTTCCTAGTACTTAGAGTAGGCAAAGAGAATGACTGGGGGGTGGAGCTAAGGGAGGAGCTATATAGACAGCTCTGCTGTGGTGCTCTTTGCCACTTCCTGTTAGCAGGAGGATAATATCCCACAAGTAAAGGATGAATCCGTGGACTCGTCGTACATTATAGAAGAAATTGCATGCTCTATTTGAATCATGAAAAAAACAGTTTGGGTTCAGTGTCCCTTTAAGACTCCAAGGAGGAGCAACAGATTTAAACACAGGCCTGATTCTGACCAAGGCCTGAACAAAAGACTGAACATCTGGCAGAACTGCCAGACTTTTATGCAGAAGAATAGAAAGAGCAGAAATCTGACCCTTTAAAGTACTGACTGACAAACCCATCTCCAGGCACTCCTGAAGAAAAGCCAAAATTTGAGGAACCCTTACTTTGTTCCAAGAAAAATCTTTTGAATCACACCAATGAATGTATTTACACCATACCCTAAGGCAAATTCTGCGAGCAACTGGTTAACGAGCCTGAAGCATAGTATCTAGGACTTTCTCAGCGTCAAACGTAGACGCAGTCATCTTCAGAACAACCAGATTTGGATGAAGAAAGAGACCACCACGGCAGAAGAGTTGACCGTCACCAGATCCGCGAACCAAATCCTGCAAGGCCATGTAGGAGCTATTAGAATCACAGAAGCGCTCTCCTGTTTGATGCAAGCAATTACTCGTGGAAGCAAACAGGAAAACAGGTATGCTAGATTAAAGCTCCAAGGAACCGCTAGAGCATCTACCAGAACAGCTCGAGGATCTCTTGACCTTGAACCGTACTTGACGCCATAAAATCCAACTCCGGAATCCCTCACCTGAGAGTTATCATTGTGAAAACCTCTGGGTGGAGAGCCCACTCTCTGGGATGAATAGTCTGCCTGCTTAGAAAATCCGCCTTCCAGTTGTCCACCACTGGTATGTGGATGGCAGAGAGATGGCAATCGTGAGACTCCGTCCACTGGAGAATGCGAGACACCTCCTTCATTGCCAAGGAACTCAGAGTTCCTCCCTGGTGATTGATGTAGGCCACCGAGGTGATGTTGTCCAAATAAAATCTGATAAATCGGACCAAAGCTAGTTGAGGCAAAGCTATTAAAGCATAGAAAATTGCTTTCAACTCCAAGATGTTTATTGGAAGAGAGACGACTCCTCTGGAGTCCACAGACCGTGTCTTTAAGAAACCCCAAACTGCTCCCCAGCGTAACAGGCTGGCATCCCTGGTCACAATCACCCAGGAAGCATGTTTCCCGAGACAGATGGTCCTGTGAAACCCACCATGAGAGTGAGACTTGTTGGGGAATCCAAATTTATCTTCTGCGAGAGATCTGAGTCATCCCTGTTTCATTGACTGAGCATGCATAGCTGCAGAGGTCTCAGATGGAACCGAGCAAAAGGAATGATGTCCATGGAGGCAACCATCAGTCCAATCACCTCCATGCATTGAACCACAGATGGACAAATAGCAGACTGGAGAGAAAGGCAAGAAACATGTAGCTTGGATTTTCTGACGTACGTCAGAAAAAACTTCATGGACAGGGAATCTATGATTGTTCCCAAGAAACAAACCCTTGTATCTGGAACAAGGGAACTCTTTGCCAGATTCACTTTCCACCCGTGGGAACATAGAATAGACAACAATATCTCGGTATGAGATCTTGCTAGATGAAAAGATGGTGCTTGAACTAGAATGTCGTCTAGATAAGGCACCACAGCAATACCCTGGGACCTCACCACTGCCAGAAGAGCTTTGTAAAAATTCTGGGAGCTGTAGCAATGCCAAAAGGAAGGGCAACAAACTGGAAATGTTTTTCCTGGAAGACAAACCTTAGAAACTGGTAATTATCCCTGTGAATAGGAATATGAAGATACGCATCCTTCAGATCTATGGTCGTTATGAACTGACCCTTTTGGACGAAAGGAAGAATAGAACTAATGGAGTCCATCTTGAAGGACGGAACCCTGAGGAATTGATTGATACTTTAGGTCCAGAATGGGACAAAAAGTGCCCTCCTTCTTTGGAACTACAAATAGATTTGAATGGAATCCTAGACCCTGTTCCTCTAGAGGAACTGGAACAATCACTCCCAGGGATGATAGGTCCTTTACACAGTTTAAGAAGGCCTCTCTGCTTATCTGGCTCGCAGATGACCTTGACATGTGGAACCTGCCCCTGGGAAGGCAAGATTCGAATCCTATTCTGTAACCGTGGGATACTATATCTATGGCCCAAGGATCTGGAACATTGCGTATCCAAGCCTGCTAAAAAAAAAGAAAGCCTGCCCCCCCACTTGAATCACTACATGATCGGGGGTGGTCTCTTCATGTTGATTTAGAATCAACAAAAGGCTTCTTAGCTTGCTTCCCCCTATTCAAAGGCTGACTGGACCACCAAGAAGACTTGGATTGATCCGACTTGGAAGAGGAAAAAGAAGACTTCTGTCCCTTAAAGGAATGAAAATTAGAATTCTGGCGACCCTTTGGTCTATTCTTTTTATCCTGAGGTAGGAATGAAAACTTTCCACCTGTAATGTCAGAAATAATTTCTGCCAGACATAGTCCAAACAAGGTTTTACCGTTTTAAGGCAGAGATAAAAGCTTGGACTTGGATGTAACATCTGTAGACCAAATTTTTAATCAGAGAGTTCTACAAGCTAAAGCAGTAAAACAAGAATACTTAGCACCCAACCTAAGAACTTGCATGTTGGCATAACAAAATAAATGTATTGGCTAGCTTGAGAGCCTTGATCCTGTCTTGGATCTCCTCTATAGTAGTCTCTTCTAGGATAAGATAAATCATCGCACCAATAAGATGCTGCCCCTGGAACTGTAGAAATACTAGCAACAGGTTGCCACTGTAATCCCTGATGAATGCACATCTTCAAAAAAGCCTCAAGCTTCTTATCCATGGGACCCTTGAAAGAACAACCATCTTCAATAGGAATAGTAGTTCTCTTAGCCAGAGTAGATATAGCTCCCTCTACCTTGGGCAACATCTTTTTAACAACAGGGGACGGGGAAAAAGGAATCCCTGGTTTATCCCATTCCTGAGTTATAAAATCTGTCATACTCATATACCCTATTAAGCTTATTAGACCTCTTTGGATTTTCTGCAACAGATTTAGATTCTTCCAAAGTAGCAATAACCTCCTTCAAAAGAACTCAAAAGTGTTCTAACTTTAATCTGAAATTAATCTCACTTTGTCACTACAGTATCAGAATCTGACAATTCCCCCTCAGAAGCCATTGAAGAATCATTCTCATCAGATAATTGAGACAAACTGACTAACGCAGCCTTAGCGGAGTAAGTCTTACTAACATCAATATGTTTAGTTTCCTCTTGTGCTTACCAGAAACCTTTGGAAAAGCCGTTAAAGCTTCAGAAACAGCAGAAGTAATCTGTGCAGCAAAATCCTCAAGTAAAATACACCTCCAGAAGGTTGAGAGGAACCGCAGGGCACTGTATGTGAAGCTTGAGGGGAAAGCCGAGGCGTAGCTAGGATAACACTATCCTGAGAGACAGGAGGCTAAGGGAGAGACATCTTATCTTTTAAGTTTTATTTAAACATGAAGAGAAAAACTGTACAGGAGGAATTATCTTAGCCTCCAAACACAATAAGCATTTTTCAAATGAATCAACTTCAGTATCAGTGTCCATAATTGGGTATTCGTTCACAATTAACAAAAAAAATGAAATGTCAAACTAAAGTTTATTTATATGAACCAACATAAATTAATACTTAAAACCCTCAGCTCTGCTGAGGTCTTACCCCTCCAGAAGTTGCAATACCACTAGTACAGAAAACAAGAAATACCCGGTAGCAAAAACAAACAAACAAAAAAAAAAACAGCTCCTTGTTACCGGAACAGCCCAAATCCACTTGCCACAGTAGATAGAAGAAAATGCAGCCTCCACACTTGCTGCGGCAAACTCAGATCTGAACAGAGAAGCTGAAAACTGGAAGTGCAGAGGAGCGGTCACGTGACCGCAATAAAAAAAGTTTTTATATTGTGCCAAACAAAAACGGCAAGAAAACCAACAGCAGCACAGAAAAAGTGATTGGGCCAATAAGCTGAGCTGAAAAGCGATGGCAGCAAATAAGAAATAAAACAAACACCTGTCAAACACTTTATACAATCTCCCATCTCTGAGCCCACAATAAAAAATGATGCTTCTTTTCACATAAAAACAGTGCCCCTAAAACAGATTTAAATCATTTCCACAAGGATTTAATAGTGCCGGTACATTCAAACCTAGAAGGGAAAGCACTTACCTGTGGATCCTGTTCTGTCAGGCAAGAGCTGTTTTCTGAGGAGTGGCAGCTTCACCATATCTACTAGGGACCCATAGAAAAGAAAGAACAGAGTAACCAACTATGGCTTTCTAGAATAGGGGTAGCAATAATGTTAGGTTAAGCAAAGACCACCTCGCCGTCTGCTAATAGCCACCATTACTCGTACTAAAGAGTTTGACATGGATACAGCATAGCCCCAATCCTTGCTTCCAGGGAAAAGTACCCATTAAAAGGACATTTTTTATAACCCACAGAGCCATTTTTATTTTTAGACTAACATATTTGTCACATACCCGGAGCAAAATTGCACGGGGGGGGGGGAAATCACCTGGGACTAACAATATAAACATTTTTCAAACCAAACGGATACATTTTGATCTGATTCCATTCTGTCTATATGTAGAGAAAATAAATATAATTTTTTTTTTCTCAACAAGTAAATTTATGCTTACCTGATAAATTAATTTCTTCGACAATATGACAAGTCCACGGATTTCATCCTTACTTGTGGGATATTAACCTCCTGCTAACAGGAAGTGGCAAAGAGCACCACAACAGAGCTGTATATATAGCCCCTCCCTTCCCTCCACCTCCAGTCATTCGACCGAAGTTAGGAAGAGAAAGGAAAGGCCAAACGTGCAGAGGTGACTGAAGTTAATTAAATATAAAATAATCTATAATCTGTCTTAAAATGACAGGGTGGGCCGTGGACTCGTCATATCGTAGAAGAAATTAATTTATCAGGTAAGCATACATTTACTTTTCTTCTACAAGATATGACGAGTCCACAGATGTCATCCTTACTTGTGGGATACAATACCAAAGCTACAGGACACGGATGAAAGGGAAGGGACAAGACAGGAACCTAAACGAAAGGCACCACTGCTTGAAGAACCTTTCTCCCAAAACCAGCCTCAAAAGAAGCAAAAGTATAAAATTTGTAAAATTTGGAAAATGTGTGAAGAGACGACCAAGTTACAGCCTTGCAAATCTGTTCAACAGAAGCATCGTTTTTAAATGCCCATGAGGAAGCCACAGCCCTAGTGGAATGAGCCGTAATTCTTTCAGGAGGCTGCTGTTCAGCAGTCTCGTATGCCAGACGGATGATACTCTTCAGCCAAAAAGAAAGGGAGGTAGCCGTAGCTTTCTGACCCCCACGCTTTCCGGAAAAAAACATGAATAATGAAGATGATTGACGGAAATCCTTAGTCGCCTGCAAGTAAAACTTCAGGGCACGGACCACGTCCAGGTTATGTAACATACGCTGCTTCTTAGAAGAAGGGTTAGGACATAATGAAGGAACAACAATTTCCTGATTAATATTCTTATTAGAATCAACCTTAGGAAGGAAACCAGGTTTGGTACGTAAAACCACCTTATTAGAATGGAAGATAAGAGAAGGCGAATCACATTGAAATGCTGAAAGCTCAGAAACTCTACGAGCAGAAGAAATAGCAACCAAAAACAAAACTTTCCAAGATAATAACTTAATATCTAGGGAATGCATGGGTTAAAACGGAACCCCTTGAAGAACACTAAGGACTAAATTCAAACTCCAGGGTGGAGCAATTGGTCTAAACACAGGCTTAATTCTGGTTAGATCCTGACAAAAAGACTGAACGTCTGGAACATCTGCCAAACGTTTATGTAGCAAAATTGATAAAGCAGAAATCTGTCCCTTTAAGGAACTCGCTGATAACCCCTTCTCCAATCCTTCTTGAAGAAAAGACAGAAACCTGGGAATCCTAACCTTACTCCATGAGTAGCTCTTGGATTCACACCAAAAAAGATATTTACGCCATATCTTATGATAGATCATGATAGATAGATTTGGATGTTGGAAAGGACCTTGAATGAGAAGGTCCTGTCTCACTAGAAGTTTCCACGGAGGTAGAGAGGACATGTCCACTAGATCTGCATACCAAATCCTGCGTGGCACGCAGGCGTGATTAGAATTACTGAAGCCCTCTCCTGTGTGATCCGAGCAATCACCTGGGGAAGGAGAGGAAACGGTGGAAACACATAAGCTAGGTTGAACGACCAAGGCATCTATCAGTTTGGCCTGCGGATCCCTCGACCTGGATCCGTATCTTGGAAGCTTGGCATTCTGTCGAGACGCCATTAGATCCAACTCCGGTCTGCCCCATCTGAGAATCAGTGAGGCAAATACCTCCTGATGGTGTTCCCACTCCCCCGTATAAAAATTCTGTCGGCTTAGAAAATCCGCTTCCCAGTTGTCCACTCCTGGGATGTAGATTGCTGACAGATAACAAGAGTGAGCCTCCGCCCACCAAATTATCTTGGATACTTCTGTCATCGCTAGGGAACTCCTCGTTCCCCCCTGATGATTGATGTAAGCCACAGTCGTAATGTTGTCCAACTGGAATCTGATTAATTTGGCCGAAGCCAGTTGAGGCCACGCATGAAGCGCATTGAATATTGCTCTCAGTTCCAGAATATTGATTGGAAGTAGAGACTCCACCTGAGTCCATACACCCTGAGTCTTCAGGGAATTCCAGACTGCACCCCAGCCTAGTAGACTGGCGTCCGTCATCACTATCACCCACGAGGGTCTGTGGAAACACGTCCCTTGGGACAGATGATCCGGCGACAACCACCAAAGAAGAGAGTCTCTGGTCTCCTGGTCCAGATTTATATGAGATAAATTGGCATAATCCCCATTCCACTGTCCGAGCATGCACAGTTGCAGTGGTCTGAGATGAAATTGAGCAAACGGAATGATGTCCATTGCCGCCACCATCAATCCAATTGCCTCCATGCACTGAGCCACTGATGGCCGAGGATTGGACTGAAGAGCTCGGCATGTATTTAGAATCTTTGACTTTCTGACCTCCGTCAGAAAAATCTTCATGTCTATAGAATCTATTAGAGTTCCCAGGAAGGGAACTCTTGTCTGTGGAATTAGTGAACTTTTTTCTAGATTCACCTTCCATCCGTGAGATCTCAAAAATGCTAATACTGTGTCCGTATGAGACTTTGTTAGATGATAAGTCGACGCCTGAATCAGAATATCGTCCAGATAAGGTGCCACAACATAAGAACGCCTCTCTTTTTATCGGGTTTACAGACAATTGTGAAAGAAGAAACCTCCCTCTTGGGAGACAACTTTTGAATTCCAGTTGATACCCGTGGGTCACGATTTCTAGTGCCCAGGGGTCCTGAACATCTCTTTCCCAAGCATGGGCAAAGAGAGAAAGTCTGCCCCCTACTAGATCCGGTCCCGGATCGGGGGCTGCCCCTTCATGCCGACTTGGTAGTAGCAACGGGCTTCTTGTTTTGTTTACCCTTGTTCCAAGCTTGGTTGGGTCTCCAGACGGACTTGGCCTGAGCAAAATTCCCTTCCTGCTTTGTGGAGGAAGAGGAAGAAGAGGGTACTCCTTTAAAATTCCAAAAGGAACGAAAATGATTCTGTTTACCCCTCAATTTAACCGCCTTATCCTGAGGTAGGAGATGACCCTTACCTTCAGTGATATCAGAAATGATTTCCTTCAGGTCAGGCCCGAATAGGGTCTTATCCTTGAAAGGAATAGCCAAAAGCTTTGATTTAGATGATACATCATGCAGACCAAGACTTTAAACATAGCGCTCTACGCGCCAAAATGGCAAATCCAGCATTCTTAGCCGCCAATTTAGCAATTTGAAAGGCGGCATCTGTGAAAAGAATTAGCCAACTTGAGAGCCTTAATTCTATCTAAGATAACTTCTAAAGGAGTCTCAGTCTTAAGAGACTCTTCTAGGGCCTCAAACCAAAAGGCCGCCGCAGTTGTAACTGGTACAATGCATGCCGTAGGTTGCAAGAGGAAACCCTGATGAATAAACATTTTCTTTAGGAGACCCTCCAATTTCTTATCCATAGGGTCTTTGAAAGCACAGCTGTCCTCAATAGGAATAGTGGTACACTTAGCCAGGGTGGATATAGCTCCTTCCACCTTAGGGATTGTTTGCCAGGAGTCCGGAACAGTGTCGGAAATAGGATAATTTTTTTTGAAATTAGGAGAGGGAGCGAACGGGATACCCAGTCTGTCCCATTCACTTTTAATAATTTCCGCAATTCTCTTAGGAACCGGAAAAACGTCAGTGTAAGCAGGTACCTCTAAGTATTTGTCCATCTTACACAACTTCTCTGGTGGTACCACAATAGGGTCACAGTCATCCAGAGTCGCTAAAACCTCCCTAAGTAAAAGACGGAGGTGTTCAAGCTTAAATTTAAAGGACATGATGCCCGAGTCTGTCTGAGGTAACACACTTCCCGATTTGGAAAGTTCCCCCTCAGATAGAAGTTCCCTAACCCCCAATTCAGATCCCTGAGAGGGTACATCGGAAATGGCCAACAACGCATCAGAGTGATCTGCAATCACATTGTCCTCTGTTCTACTGCGTTTACCTTGTAACACTGGCAACTTAGATAACACCTCTGTAAGGGTAGTTGACATAACTGCAGCCATATCCTACAAAGTAAATAAATTAGACGCGGTTGAAGAACCAGGAGTCGCTTGGGTGGGCGTTAGAGGTTGTGATGCTTGGGGAGAAACTGGCGGATTCCCTTCAGCCTGAGAATCATCTTTACACGCATTTTCTTTACATAAAATTTGTGCTTTGCATTGTAAGGCCCTCTCAGTACACGAGGGACAAAAAGTCAGAGGGGGTTCCACAGTGGCATCTAAACACATAGAACAATGAGTTTCCTCCTCACTGTCCGACATGTTAAACAGACTAGCAGTACTGATAATAGTCATACCTTGCTAAATATAGAGTCTTGATTATACTAAAAAAATTGTACTGCGCCTTTAAATTTTAAAAGCGCAACTATTTTACTGAAACCTGCAAAAATGCTTTTTATCCTGAAAAACTGTTTTAATGTGTCAAAAAACATTCCTTAATATTGCATCCAATTGCAAGATAAGCCTAAACACAATATTAACACTCAGATATAAATTTTATTATATATACAATTTATTGGCGCCTACCTGCCCCCGGAATGAACCAGATGTCCGGATATATAGAAAAGACTTATCGAGTACAGACAACTTAAGCCTCCAGCCTCTGCCAGCTATGCGATGTCAATGAAGACTGCGCGATGGAGCGCGCGAAAATAGGCCCCGCCACCGTAGGCGTACTGAATTTTGACTAGAATCCGCATGGGTCCAAACAAAAATGCCTGACATGAAAATAAAAGTAAAAAACATGCGTCCTAATGCAGATCAAACCCCTGCATTCATACCATAAACCGATTTAGTCTCCCAGCGTCAAGCCCAAACATAAGCCCCAATGTGTATAAAACATCTGGACATGAAATAAATTAATAAAGGGATTTCAGGTACACAAATATTTTTCTTAGTGCATACTGCTTACCCTTCCCCATATAGGGGACAATGTCAGCCTGTTCTGGTATATCAAGTCTCCCCAGAAAATAAAAAAGACTGCACATACCACCGGTCTCCACACTGAAGATTTTCTCACACATACCTTCAGCTACATTGTGGGAACCATTATGGATCTTAGATAATGTTTGCTAAGATCATAAACATCAGGGCAGAAAATAATATGTCTCCTCCTTGTGAAGCAATAGACTGACGATTTCCCCCTGAGAAAAATAGCACCCTCTGGCAATATTTAAAAATAATAAACTTCTTGATTGAAGAATCTAAACTAACACCTCACTTTACCTCTTCCTATTACTAACACAGGCAAAGAGAATGACTGGGGGTGGAGGGAAGGGAGGGGCTATATATACAGCTCTGCTGTGGTGCTCTTTGCCACTTCCTGTTAGCAGGAGGTTAATATCCCACAAGGATGAAATCCTTGGACTCGTCATATCTTGTAGAAGAAATATTATCTTATCAGGATGTTTCCAGCTCTGCAATCCCAACGCTAAATAGGCTAAATAAAGGCTTTGAAATAAAAACCCTGTAAACACTGAAAATTGCAGTCAAATATGCCGCTACGGCACTCAATACTCCTGGTCTCTGCCGGGGTGACTCACCACCTCCTGAATCACTTGATAAGAAGACTAACTCCAATATGGCTGCTAGATCAATAATGCCTCCATTTACAGAGACCAATGAAAAAGAAACCGCATCGGGCGGCACAAGGAGCTGCGCGGTCGTCACATGACAGCTACTGAAAAAGAAACAACATACTAAAAGAGCGACATAGAAGAAGCACGCAGAATACACTGTGCTATATAAAAAAACTAAATTTATCCTTACCTGATAAATGTATTTCTTTGACACGATGAGTCCACGGATCATCATTAATTACTGTTGGGAATATCACTCCTGCCCAGCAGGAGGCGGCAAAGAGCACCACAGCAAAGCTGTTAAATATCACCTCCCTTCTATCCCACCCCAGTTATTCGACCAAAGTAAAGGAGAAAGGAAGCAACAAGGTGCAGAGGTGTCTGAAGTTTATAAAATACTATCAACCTGTCTAAATAACAGGGCGGGCCGTGGACTCATCGTGTCAAGAAAGAAAGAAATTTATCAAGTAAGCATAAATTTTGTTTTCTTTCTAAAGACACGATGAGTCCACGGATCATCATTAATTACTGTTGGGAATCAATACCCAAGCTACAGTACACAGATAAGGGAGGGACAAGACAGGAAACCTAAACGGAAGGCACCACTGCTTGAAAAATCTTTCTCCCAAAAGCGACCTCAGCCGAGGCTAAAAAGTCAAATTTATATAAGTTTGAAAAAGAGTGGAGAGAGGACCAAGTTTCAGCCTTGTAAAACTGTTCCATTAGGCTTCATTTTGAATGCCCAGGAAGAGGAAACAACCCTCATAGAAAGAGCCGTTACTCCCTCGGGAGGCTGCTGTCCAGCAGTTTCATAGGCAAAGCAAATTATACTCTTCAGCCACAAAGAAAGAGAAGTAGCTGTACCTTTCTGTCCCATACGTTAACCAGAAGACTGAAGAAATCCTTAGTCGCCTGTAAATAGAATTTTAGTGCACGAATCCAGATTGTGTAGAAGCATTCCTCCTGAGAAGGAGGATTAGGACACAAGGAAGGAACAACAATCTCCTGATTAATGTTCTGGTCTGCAATACAGAGAGCTCTGAAAATCTACGAGCAGATGAAATAGCGACAAGAAACAAAAACTTACCAAGATAACAACTTAATATCTAAGGAATGCATCGGCTCAAACGGAGCCCCTTGAAGAACTTTAAGAACTAAATAAAGACTCCAAGAAAGAGTAACTAATTTGAATACGGGCCTGATCCTGACTAAGGCCTGACAAAACGATTGTACATCTGGGAAGTCTGCCAGACGTTTATGTAACAAAATAGACAAGGCAGATATTTGACCCTTTAGGGGACTTGCCTATAATCCCTTCTCCAAACTTCTTGGAGAAAGGACAGAATTCTAGAAATCCGATCTCTACTCAGAGTAGCCCTTGGATTCACACCAGTATAGACATTTACGGCATATCTTTTGGTAAACCTTCCTAGTCACAGGTTTACGAACCTGAATCATGGTCTCAATGACCGATTCTGAAAATCCACGCTTGGATAACATTATGCGTTCAATCTTGAAGCAGTCAGCTTCAGAGATACTAGATTTGGACGAAAGAAAAGTCCTTAATTTAGAAGATCCTTCCTCAAAGGAAGTCTCCAAGGTGGAAGAGATGACATGTCTACCAGGTCTGCATACCAAATCCTGCGTGGCCACGCCTGTGCAAGGAGGATCACTGACACTCTCTCCTGCTTGATTCGAGCAATGACCCGAGGTAGAAGAGCAAACGGAGGAAATAGGTATGCAAGACTGAAATTCCAAGGTACCATCACAGCGTCTATCAGTACAGCCTGAGGGTTCCTAGCCCTTGACCCGTACCAAGGAAGCTTGGCATTCTGCCAAGAAGCTATGAGATCCAATTCTGACTGACCCCATTTGAGAATCAGGCTGGAAAACACTTCCGGATGGAGTTCCCACTCCCCCGTGTGAAAGGTCTGCCTGCTTAGGAAGTTCGCTTCCCACTCCTGGAATGTGGATCGCCAACAGACTGCAATTGTGGGTCTCTGCCCACTGAATGAACTTGGCTACCTCTGTCATGGCCAAGGAACTCTGAGTTCCTCCCTGACAGGTGAAGTAAGCCACTGAAGTTATATTATCCGACTGGAACGTGATGAACCGGGCCGAAGCTGAGGCCAAGCCAGGAGAGCATTGAAGATTGTTCTCAATTCCAGAATGTTTATGGGTAGAACAGACTCCAACCGAGTCCATGTTCCCTGAGCCTTTAGAGAGCCCCAAACTGCTCCCCATCCCAGAAGGCTGGCATTTGTTGTCACAATCACCCAGGAAGATCTGCAAAGGCAGGTTCCCTGGGAGAGATGATCCTGAGACAACCAACCAAGTAGAAATCCCTTGTCTCCTGCTCCAGCTGTAATCGCGGAGACAGATCCACATAATCTCCGTTCCACTGCCTGAGCATGATTAACTGCAAAAGTCTAAGGTGGAAACGGGAGAACGGGATGATGTCCATTGCCGCTACCATCAGCCCAATTACCTCCATGCACTGAGCCACTGATGACCGAGAAGAGGACTTAAGTGCTAGGCAAGAATAAAAAAATTCCTTGATTTCCTGACTCCTGTCAGAATTTTTTTTTTTAATAAGGAGTCTATTATGGATCACCAGAAAACTACTCTTGTAGTTAGAACTAAGGAACTCTTTTCCAAATTCACCTTCCATCCGAGAGTTGAGAAATTCTGGGAGCTGTGGCAAGGCCGAATGGAAGAGCCCCAAGCTGGAAGTGTCTGTCTAGAAAGGCAAACCTTAGAAAACTGGATGGTCCTTGTGGATGGGAATCTGCAAGTAAGCGTCCTTTAATACACCGTGGTCATATTAACTGACACTTTTGGACCGAAGGAAGGATGGAACGAATAGTTTCCATCTTAAAAGACAGCACTCTGAGAAACTGAAACTTGATTAGACTCATGGGTAAAATTGGTCTGACGGTTCCCTCCTTCTTGGGAACCACGAACGGATTGGAAAAGAATCCCAGACCTTGTTCCTGCTTTGGAACAGAAACTATCACTTCCAAGTCGGAGAGGTACCGTACAAGTGTAAGAATGCCTCGCTTTTTGTCTGGTCTGCAGAGAATCTTGAAGGCAGAACCTGTCGCTGGGAGGAAAAAAATCTTAAACTCCAGTTTGTATTTCTAAACCAAGCTTGAATGAAGAAGGAAAGCCTGCCCCCCACAAGATCCGGTCCCGGATCGGAGGTAGGCTCTTCATGCTGTCCTTGATTCAACAGCAGGCTTTTTGATTGCTTTCCCCAATTCCAAGACTGATTGGGTCTCCAGGAATGCTTGGACTTTCTCACACTTGGAAGAGGGAGTGGAATGATTTTTCCTTCAAAATTCGAAAGGAACGTAAATTACTCTGACGTCCTTTTTATTTCTTTTATCCTGAGGGAGGGATATCCCTTACCTCCCATAATATCAGAGTTATCTCCATCAAACCAGGTCCAAATAAGGTCTTTCCCTTGTAAGGAATCGCAAAACGTTTAGACTTCCGCAGACCAGGATTTTAACTATAACGCTCTGCGGGCCAATATAGGAAGCCTGAAATCTTAGCTCCCAGCTTAATAACCTGAAGGGAAGCATCTGTAATAAAGAAGTTGGTTAACTTCAAGGCCCTTATCCAATCCTGGATTTTTTTTGAGGGGAGTGTCTGTCCGATAGAAACAGACAATACATAAAACCAGTATGCTACCGCACTAGTGACGTTAACACTGCAGGTAGCCATTGTAAACCCTGGTGTACATACATTCTTTTGAGCGACCCCTCTAACTTGCTATCCATAGGCTCTTTAAAGAAACAACTATCCTCTATGGGAATAGTAGTCCTATTACTAGCGTGGAAATTGTCCCTTCCACCTAGGGAACTGTCAGTCAAGACTCCCTAATAGAGTCTGCTATAGGAAACATCCTTTTAAATTAGGAGATAGAGAAAAAGGGATACCCGATTTCTCCCATTCCTTAGCCATAATCTCTACAAAGAGGTAAGATAAACAGCGCTTAAATGGTACTTAAAGTACTAGAAAGCTAGGGTTATACATCAACGGTTCTAAACTACGAGCATTGAGTAATACAACAATATCCAATTTAAATATAAAATTTATTTAGATTATATATTAAAAACATAAAATGGTTACTAATCTAAATAAATTTTATATTTATATTGGATATTGTTGTATTACTCAATACTCATAGTTTAGAACTGTTGATGTATAACCCTAGCTTTCTAGTACTTTAAGCGCTGTTTATCTTACCTCTTTGTACATATTTTCAGATTAGTAGTGAGACTATTCTTTTAAATAGCACACAGGGTTATTAGTCTAGCGCTTCTTGTTTTCTTTTCAAATTAGCCATAATCTCTGTAGCCCTTTCTGGTACAGGAAATACTTCCACCATGGAGGGCACGTCAAAATACTTGTTTAGTTTTACTGTACTTTTCTTTCATGTAATTAGCAAGAGTCCATGAGCTAGTGACGTATGGGATATACATTCCTACCAGGAGGGGCAAAGTTTCCCAAACCTTAAAATGCCTATAAATACACCCCTCACCACACCCACAATTCAGTTTTACAAACTTTGCCTCCTATGGAGGTGGTGAAGTAAGTTTGTGCTAGATTCTACGTTGATATGCGCTCCGCAGCAGGTTGGAGCCCGGTTTTCCTCTCAGCGTGCAGTGAATGTCAGAGGGATGTGAGGAGAGTATTGCCTATTTGAATGCAATGATCTCCTTCTACGGGGTCTATTTCATAGGTTCTCTGTTATCGGTCATAGAGATTCATCTCTTACCTCCCTTTTCAGATCGACGATATACTCTTATATATATACCATTACCTCTGCTGATTTTCGTTTCAGTACAGGTTTGGCTTTCTACAACATGTAGATGAGTGTCCTGGGGTAAGTAAGTCTTATTTTCTGTGACACTCTAAGCTATGGTTGGGCACTTTTTTTAATAAAGTTCTAAATATATGTATTCAAACATTTATTTGCCTTGACTCAGGATGTTCAACATTCCTTATTTTCAGACAGTCAGTTTCATATTTGGGATAATGCATTTGAATCAATCATTTTTTCTTACCTTAAAAAATTTGACTTTTTCCCTGTGGGCTGTTAGGCTCGCGGGGGCTGAAAATGCTTCATTTTATTGCATCATTCTTGGCGCGGACTTTTTTGGCGCAAAATTTTTTTCTATTTCCGGCGTCATACGTGTCGCCGGAAGTTGCGTCATTTTTTGAGGTTTTTTTGCGTCAAAAGTGTCGGCGTTCCGGATGTGGCTAAAAAAATATGGGCGTCACTTTTGTCTCCACATTATTTAAGTCTCATTATTTATTGCTTCTGGTTGCTAGAAGCTTGTTCACTGGCATTTTTTCCCATTCCTGAAACTGTCATTTAAGGAATTTGATCTATTTTGCTTTATATGTTGTTTTTTCTATTACATATTGCAAGATGTCCAACGTTGCAACTGAGTCAGAAGATACTTCAGGAAAATCGCTGCCTGGTGCTGGAGCTACCAAAGCTAAGTGTATCTGCTGTAAACTTTTGGTATCTGTTCCTCCAGCTGTTGTTTGTTTTGAATGTCATGACAAACTTGTTAATGCAGATAAAATTTCCTTTAGTAAAGTTCCATTACCTTTTGCTGTTCCGTCAACATCTAATACTCAGAGTGTTCCTGATAACATAAGAGATTTTGTTTCTGAATCCATTAAGAAGGCTTTGTCTGTTATTCCTCCTAGTAAACATAAAAAATCTTTTAAAACTTCTCATTGTTCAGATGAATTTTTAAATGAACATCATCATTCTGATTCTGATAATGGTTCTTCTGGTTCAGAGGATTCTGTCTCAGAGGTTGATGCTGATAAATCTTCATATTTATTTAAAATGGAATTTATTCGTTCTTTACTTAAAGAAGTTCTAATTGCTTTAGAAATTGAGGATTCTGGTCCTCTTGATACTAAATCTAAACGTTTAGATACGGTTTTTAAATCTCCTGTAGTTATTCCAGAAGTTTTTCCTGTTCCTAGTGCTATTTCTGAAGTAATTTCCAGGGAATGGAATAATTTGGGTAATTCATTTACTCCTTCTAAACGTTTTAAGCAATTATATCCTGTGCCATCTGACAGATTAGAGTTTTGGGACAAAATCCCTAAGGTTGATGGGGCTGTCTCTACTCTTGCTAAGCGTACTACGATTCCTACGGCAGATGGTACTTCCTTTAAGGATCCTTTAGATAGGAAAATTGAATCCTTTCTAAGAAAAGCCTATTTGTGTTCAGGTAATCTTCTTAGACATGCTATATCTTTGGCGGATGTTGCTGCAGCTTCAACTTTTTGGTTGGAAGCTTTAGCGCAACAAGTAACAGATCATGATTCTCATAGCATTATTATACTTCTTCAACATGCTAATAATTTTATTTGTGATGCCATCTTTGATATCATTAGGGTTGATGTCAGGTATATGTCTCTAGCTATTTTAGCTAGAAGAGCTTTATGGCTTAAAACTTGGAATGCTGATATGTCTTCTAAGTCTACTCTGCTTTCCCTTTCTTTCCAGGGTAATAAATTATTTGGTTCTCAGTTGGATTCTATTATTTCAACTGTTACTGGAGGGAAAGGAACTTTTTTACCACAGGATAAAAAATCTAAAGGTAAATTCAGGTCTAATAATCGTTTTCGTTCCTTTCGTCACAACAAGGAACAGAAACCTGATCCTTCATCCTCAGGAGCGGTATCAGTTTGGAAACCATCTCCAGTCTGGAATAAATCCAAGCCTTCTAGAAAATCAAAGCCAGCTTCTAAGTCCACATGAAGGTGCGGCCCTCATTCCAGCTCAGCTGGTAGGGGGCAGATTACGTTTTTTTCAAAGAAATTTGGATCAAATCCGTTCACAATCTTTGGATTCAGAACATTGTTTCAGAAGGGTACAGAATTGGCTTCAAAATAAGACCTCCTGCAAAGAGATTTTTTCTTTCCCGTGTCCCAGTAAATCCAGCGAAGGCTCAAGCATTTCTGAAATGTGTTTCAGATCTAGAGTTGGCTGGAGTAATTATGCCAGTTCCAGTTCTGGAACGGGGGGCTGGGGTTTTATTCAAATCTCTTCATTGTACCAAAGAAGGAGAATTCCTTCAGACCAGTTCTGGATCTAAAGATATTGAATCGTTATGTAAGGATACCAACATTCAAAATGGTAACTGTAAGGACTATCCTGCCTTTTGTTCAGCAAGGGCATTATATGTCTACAATAGATTTACAGGATGCATATCTGCATATTCCGATTCATCCAGATCACTTTCAGTTTTTGAGATTCTCTTTCCTAGACAAGCATTACCAGTTTGTGGCTCTACCGTTTGGTCTAGCAACAGCTCCAAGAATTTTTACAAAGGTTCTCGGTGCCCTTCTGTCTGTAATCAGAGAACAGGGTATTGTGGTATTTCCTTATTTGGACGATATCTTGGTACTTGCTCAGTCTTTACATTTAGCAGAATCTCATACGAATCGACTTGTGTTGTTTCTTCAAGATCATGGTTGGAGGATCAATTTACTAAAAAGTTAATTGATTCCTCAGACAAGGGTAACCTTTTTGGGTTTCCAGATAGATTCAGTGTCCATGACTCTATCTTTGACAGACAAGAGACGTCTAAAATTGATATCAGCTTGTCGAAACCTTCAGTCACAATCATTCCCTTCGGTAGCCTTATGCATGGAAATTCTAGGTCTTATGACTGCTGCATCGGACGCGATCCCCTTTGCTCCTTTTCACATGCGACCTCTTCAGCTCTGTATGCTGAACCAATGGTGCAGGGATTACACAAAGATATCTCAATTAATATCTTTAAAACCGATTGTACGACACTCTCTGACGTGGTGGACAGATCACCATCGTTTAATTCAGGGGGCTTCTTTTGTTCTTCCGACCTGGACTGTAATTTCAACAGATGCAAGTCTTACAGGTTGGGGAGCTGTGTGGGGGTCTCTGACGGCACAAGGGGTTTGGGAATCTCAGGAGGTGAGATTACCGATCAATATTTTGGAACTCCGTGCAATTTTCAGTCTTGGCCTCTTCTGAAGAGAGAATCGTTCATTTGTTTTCAGACAGACAATGTCACAACTGTAGCATACATCAATCATCAAGGAGGGACTCACAGTCCTCTAGCTATGAAAGAAGTATCTCGAATTCTGGTTTGGGCGGAATCCAGCTCCTGTCTAGTTTCTGCGGTTCATATCCCAGGTATAGACAATTGGGAAGCGGATTATCTCAGTCGCCAAACGTTGCATCCGGGCGAATGGTCTCTTCACCCAGAGGTATTTCTTCAGATTGTTCAAATGTGGGGGCTTCCAGAAATAGATCTGATGGCCTCTCATCTAAACAAGAAACTTCCCAGGTATCTGTCCAGATCCAGGGATCCTCAAGCGGAAGCAGTGGATGCATTGTCACTTCCTTGGAAGTATCATCCTGCCTATATCTTTCCGCCTCTAGTTCTTCTTCCAAGAGTGATCTCCAAAATTCTGAAGGAATGCTCGTTTGTTCTGCTGGTAGCTCCAGCATGGCCTCACAGGTTTTGGTATGCAGATCTTGTCCGGATAGCTTCTTGCCAACCATGGACTCTTCCGTTAAGACCAGACCTTCTGTCTCAAGGTCCTTTTTTCCATCAGGATCTTAAATTTAAAGGTATGGAGATTGAACGCTTGATTCTTAGTCAAAGAGGTTTCTCTGACTCTGTGATTAATACTATGTTACAGGCTCGTAAATCTGTATCTAGGGAGATATATTATAGAGTCTGGAAGACTTATATTTCTTGGTGTCTTTTTCATCATATTTCCTGGCATTCTTTTAGAATTCCAAGAATTTTACAGTTTCTTCAGGATGGTTTGGATAAAGGTTTGTCTGCAAGTTCCTTGAAAGGACAAATCTCTGCTCTTTCTGTTCTTTTTCACAGAAAGATTGCTAATCTTCCTGATATTCATTGTTTTGTACAAGCTTTGGTGCGTATAAAACCTGTTATTAAGTCAATTTCTCCTCCTTGGAGTTTGAATTTGGTTCTGGGGGCTCTTCAAGCTCCTCCGTTTGAACCTATGCATTCATTGGACATTAAATTACTTTCTTGGAAAGTTTTGTTCCTTTTGGCCATCTCTTCTGCCAGAAGAGTGTCAGTATATTTATGAAAATCTTAGTAGTGCTATCCAAATAAATATATTATAAGTTTATGGCAGGGTTATAAACACAATACAAAGAAATAGAAACCCTTATCAACCATGCACCTACTAGACCATACAATTAATATAAATATCTGAATTCTTTTATTTAGTTAATATCCATAAACATATTGAAGTATATTTGCAATAAAAGGAAATGAAACAAAATTTATATGCGTTTAAAACCAACTCTTAAGATATGCTATCCTTCTTACAAAACCCAGAAAGATATACCTTCACAATTCAGCCTTTTATTTATTTAACACAATGGGACTAAAAACCTTTAACATCCAAGCAATACAATTCTAAACAGTGTTTATAAAAACAATAGGATAATATATATATTCTGCTATTTAACTGCAATTTATCCTAATACAAAATTAACTGACAATATCAGAACTTGCATAGATGAGTTACTTGGTCAATCAGATACAGATTTAAACAATATATATATATATATATATATAGGCTGTGAAATGCTAACTAAAACACACTGTTTCTTTAAATCTATTAAATACAAATTGACTATGCATATAACTTATCTTATAATAAAACTTTTATATACATCACCAAATAACAGCAATCCAGTTCCCAGTTTTTGCAACAGATCCAATTTCACACCTCATATAAAATAAGTGTAATTTCAATGGAATAGGAGAAATATGGCCCACTTGGTTTTTGTAGTTTTGACTGTGTCCCACGCAAAACAGTTTCAGTCAGTTCAAAAACTCTTTAGCCAGTGTCCCTCCTTCCTTCTTTATACAACTTATTATTGTAATCATTGGTGTGAAATATGGGTGGCCCTTCGAAACCTTGTCCCTCTATTGGATAACTGGATATTCCATTTCCAACAGCCAAAAATCTTTCTGGCTGTAGTTCTCTTCGTGGCAACACCGGGTGGCAGCATTATAATTAGACAGTACAAATAAATGCAGCATGACAAAGAAATACAGTTATACATTAAAACATCTTTCTTTAAAATGTATAATAACTGCCATAATGTCTTGCACCAGTCTTTCCCAATATCAATTATAGGTGAAGCGGCATCAGATTAATTTCCTGATCGTTTTGATATAAGACATCACATATATCTAACATTATATTAAAATAATTTAACACTGTTAATTATTAGCTTAAAATGCATTATAATTGTATCAGTAATTCTGGCATTTCTTTGCAAATAACAGCTTATTTTTATATCTCCAGATTAGTAGTATTTAAAACTCCTGATATACTGCATTCACCCAGATGTAGCATGTAATATTTCTGTGTATTTCTTCCTGAATACATAAATCCCGTCTATGTAGATCTGAAATAAAAATAAATGTTAATGATCACGTCTCTTCAGGTCCATAAACATCTATTCATGTTCTTAAACACACAGAGGCTAAGTAAGATCTTTTGTGTTTTCAAACATATATATCATTTCTATGTATATCTGAATTTATTTCCTATATAAATATCCCCTGCAGCAATCATCCACCTAATACAATGTGCTTAATTTTAATATATATATATCATGAATCATTTCCAAACATACATGGAAAACTGGCATTGTTCCCCTTGCAAAATGTATTTAATTTTATTGTGTCACCTTCCCCCAAGAGGGGGTTTTGCAGTACGTCTTCAAATAGAGATTCAGTGAGATAGAACTGTTGTATCACACGTGTCAAATTCCAAAGGGGTCCTTGAACACATTCTTTTCTCACCTCACCAAATGTTCTGAAGTTATAAAAATCTGCATATATAGTCAAATGAATAGGGTCACTGAGCTATTTCCTTTAGAAAAGAAATGTTTGTGTGTTTTACACTACAGGGGTCATGCTTCAAAAAGGCTCTACTGATCGTCAATCCTGATAGACGTGTATTAGAAGCTGTGTTCAACAAACTCATGTTCAATTAAATCCTGAGGTCTCATCTAACATATACAGTGTATAAAATATACATATATATATATATATGTACACATATGTAATATTCATCATAATATTCATATACTCTGACATAAATCCCCCTTCCAACTTCAAATAGATGTAGGACACATGTATTTGAATTGGCTTAAAGTCAGTGGTATTTGATGAGGATCAACCGTATACCTCATAGACAGTCTCTTATGAAGAAAGTTTGTTATTTTGAGCTTTCATGTTTATCAGTTAGGCATCTTTAAATTACAGTATGTCTTTAGTGCATTTGGGGATATGACACTTCATTCTTCCTCTATGACTTGTAGTTGGGATCTGGGATGACATGCCCGCAATTGATTGATATGTACCCATTTATCTATGAAACCTTCATTTTTGGGGATCCGTATTTTATAGGCCACTGGAGATATTTTGTCAGTAATGACAAAAGGACCTTTCCATGAGGGAAGAAATTTCTTCTCCCTAACCTGATCTCTTCCAAAGTTATACAGATAAACCTTATCATTTATTTCATATTCCTTTTTGGATGTTTTGAGATCATAATAGGTTTTAGTGGCAGTTGCGGCTCTTTCTAAATTCCTTTGAGCAAATGCAAAGGCATATTGCAGGTGTTTTCTTAGGTTTTCCACATATTGATGTGTATTGGCAGCATTTATCAAGTTTTGGTCTGATGTACGGTACAGCAGATGCTGAGGTAGAACCATTCTTCTACCAGTCATCAGTTCAAAAGGTGACATCTTGGTAGCACTACTTGGAGTTGCTCTTAATGCCATTAAGACTAGAGGTAGTTTTACATCCCAGTCTTTTCCTGTTTCACTCACAAACTTTTTGAGGATTTTAACAATAGACTGGTTGTAACGCTCTACAACCACCACTTGAGGCAGCTCTATAAGCAATATGGAGCTTTCTTTTAACCCCTAGTATTTTCCACATTTTTGTCATCACTTCCGCTAGTGAAGTGGGTCCCCCGATCTGATTCCGATTCTTTGGGGCAAACCAAATCTGGAAAATACATGGTTGATGAGCAATGCTGCACATGTTTTCAGCACTATTGTTAGGTGCACTAATGCACTCTACCCATTTAGTGAACAGGCATGTCACTGTTAACATGTACTTGTTACCTCTTGATGATCTTGTTACTGGACCGATAAAATCAATTTTGTATATCTGACCATAGGCATTACCATCCCCCTCTTCTGCAAAGGCGCTCTATGCGTTGGTGCAGTGGGTTGGAACTGTGGCAGATTAAACACCCTTGACAGTAGGTTTGAACATCTTTCAACATGTGTGGCCAAAAAGCATAATCACAGCAATATTTCATACGTGAGTTTGGCACCCGCGATGACCAGATGTGGGAGCATCATGGGCATGTTAAAGCATTAGACCTCGGAACTTGGTGGGTACTACCCACTGCTGGATGCCAGTTTTGGAGGTTCTAATTAACAAACCATCCTGTAATTTGAATTGTGATTTAGATTTTATTAAGATTCTCAGATCTTCTTTGCCAATACAATCATCTTTTGAGATGGGGTTGCTTTCAGGATCTTCTATGTGTTTATAGAAGATGCCTACAATGGGGTCTTCTTTTTGACTAGTGATCAGGTCCTCACTAGGAGAATCCTGACTCCATTGTACCAAGTTAGGCTCTACTCTGTTGTTTTGCCCTGGTTTCTGGTAATGGCTTCTACCTGAATTGGCACCCATTAAGTGGTCAATATTAAGGAGTTCTCCAGTTATGGCTCCTTGTTTGGCTAATGAATCCGCAAGGTCATTGCTTCCTTATCAGGACCTAAAACTCTGGAATGACCCTTGGTCTTTTTCCAGTGTATGGTTAAATCATTGGATACTACCAGATTATCAATCTCGCAGAACAATTTGCCATGCTTGACTGGTTTGTTATTGCTTTTCTGCATGCCATTCTCTTTTCCAAGTTGGCAGGTATTCAACAAAACTGTCACGCACATAATTTGGAGTCAGTTATGATCACAAATTCATGAATACCATGTTCAATAGCCATTTCAATGGTTTTGAAAACAGCAGTTAGTTCTGCAACTTGACTGGATCTTGGTCCAATGTTGAAACCTACAGATATATTTGAGAATCCATTTGCCCCAGTTATACCAATACCAGCGACTAATCTGCGCTCATTATCAATAGTGGCATGGTAAGAACAACCATCAACATATACCCAAGGTAATGTTTGACAATGTCCTCATTGTACATTTTATATGGGGAAAGCTATTGTTCCTCCAGAAAAATCATCTTCTGATAATTCTTCCCCAGGATCTCTATCAGTACAGTCGTGGAGCTCAGCAAGTCCTTGTGCGACTGGATTCTTTTTATTCTGCTTGTAGCGAATTTCTAATGGCCAGCCTTGCAAGGAAAGAGTCCACGCTGTTATGCGGCTATTAGACAAATTCCCATCTCTTATTCTCTCACTTTGCAAATATAGCCGTTTGTGGGCTATAAAAAAAAATGGGCCGTTTTCTACAATAATTTTCTCGCCCTGTATATAGCTGCGGAAATTTTGTAGAGCCCATACAGTAGATAAGAGGGCTTTTTCCACAATCGTTAAACTTTATTTCTACTGGGGATAGATTTTTGCTCGCATAAGCAATGGCTTTGTTCAAATTATCATGCTTTTGGTATAAACACAGCACTCATGCTTACATCTGTGTACCCTGTTTCTAAGTAGAAAGGTTTACCACCTTCAGGTACGCTAAGCAAGGTGCTTGAGTGAGTTTTCTCTTCAGCCTCTCTGATGGCTGTCTCTTGAGACTCACTCCAGTGCCATTTCACATCCTTCTTTAGAAGAAGTAGTAGTGGTTTTAGCTAATTCCGCATATTTATCAATGAATTTGCGAGAATTAATTCGTCATACCCAGGAATGATCTCAATTCCTTTAAGTTAGTTGGGTTTTTAGAATTCACTATAGCTTCCACCTTTTTCTTCTGGGGGATTTAATCCTTCAGAGGTAACTTCATGTCCCAAGAAGTTTTACACGAGTTGCGGCACCATTGGGCTTTTTGCAGGGATAATTTGACACCTGCCCTTTTAAGTTGGCTGAGGACGTGTTTAAGCTCTGCGATGTGTTTTTCAAAGTCTGTGCTTTTGATTAAAACATCATCAACATAAGATAAGGTCCCCCTTTCCAGTGCGTCAGGCATAGCCTTATGCATGAATACAGCAAATTCATGTCCAGAATTTATGTATCCAAATGGAAGTCTCTGGAATGCATACTGAACCTTTTGAAGGAGAATGCTAGCTTATATTGGTCCTCTTCATGTACCTTTATGGTCCAATATCCCTGTGCACAATCAATGGCAGTGAATATTTTGGATCCCTGCATTTGTGCTAGGCACTGGTCCAATGTATGGTATAGGCCAGCCAGACATGTATACTAGTTTGTTTAGCTGTCTTAAGTCAGCACACAAACGCCATTGTCCATTGGGGCTTAAGGACACCTAGAATAGGATTATTATAAGAGCTGTGCACCTGTCTGATAGATACCTCATTTCTTCCAAATTCCTTATGATCTCTGCAAGAGAATCATATGAGGCTAAGGAAGTCTGTATTGTTTGACAATACAGGTGGCGCATTAGGATCTGTTTGTATTCTTGCAATGTGCAAGTCTGTAGTACCACAGTCATAAGAATCCTTAGCGAAAATATCCTTGTATTCCATTAGGAGTTCTCGCAGCTGTTGGCGTTCGTCATCGCTGGAACAGCCATTTAGCTAAGGATATTTGCTCTTTGACTATTTGCATGAAATCCTGGAAAGATTTCAGCTGTCCTATTTCATAGGCTTCTTCCAATCTAGAGGTGAGATCCCCTTGATTATTAGTTTACATTGCTCCATGACTCTGGGTATTGGGGGTAATCTTGCTGTTTGATTGGCTGATCAAACACTAGAGAGGCTTCTTCATTTTACAGATGCCCTTCCTCTGAGCTGAAGGGATAAATAGACTGAATATTAAATAGACCCTCGGGCATAGATGCAAAGGATTGTTCTATTAATTGTTCTTCAGTTAGGTATCCTTCAGGTATTAGCCCAATTACATTATTCTGGAATCCAAAAGTGTATTAACTTGATTCCAGTGCATATCCTATGGTAGTTCCCTTGGATAATGTTATATCCTGTGGGGTCATGTTATGCACAATAATAATTTATTGGAACAGTTCCAATATTCACCATAGGGAGTGTAGGCTTACTGTGACACCCAGATTTTGTATTCTATGGAGAGGGCAAATCAGTGTTTCAGAAGTTTTTAATTTCTGACCTCTCTTTACCTGTAAGGGTAAAATAAATTTATCAGCCCCCAGCAGGAATTATAACATTCGCTAGATACCTGCATATTCACAGCATATGGGCAATTGCTGGTTTGATTTCAGGGCTGCATTTTCATCCTGAAATACTTCAGGGTCCCCCTTTAACCTGCTCTCCAGAGGCAAGAATTAATCAGATCTATTTGAATGGCATATCTATGTAAGATTATCATTGCCAATGTATATTTGATATGGGGAGTATTTTAAAACTAAAAACAGGTGCTTCACTGACTTATTTCCTATAGAGATAGATAATAAGCACTTAGCTGTGATGTTATAGCTTTCAGACCTGTCATCCAGGTCGTTGACACAGTGGTCTTGGGGAGAAAGATATTTAATCACTTAGGTTCACTTATTTGCGCTAAATAAACCTTTTGCTTATATAGCTAGCTTCCTGTTTTAAGTTTATTTTAGCATACTTGGTTTTTACCAAGGTCATGCACTTGTATAGGGATAAATAGATCCTCTTTAACTCTCTCAATCCCTGTGAGGTATTGAGCATGGTCCTCCCCCCTTAGGGACTTTATGATCCCCCTTGTGGAGTGATATGGTTAATACATCTCCATCTAGGGAAATATTCGCTATCTTTCCAGCGATATTTAAAAGTATTACCATCAGAGTCACTAAAAGGAGTCTGATCATCTATTTGTAGAATAGTGATTTCAGGTGTAGAGTTATTCCTGGAAATGAATCTCCACAGCATCTGGTTTCTCTTCCACCACGTGACAGCTATGTCGGGCGCGAGATTACCAGATTTTTCATAATTGATAGGCCGTTTAACTTGCGACCAAATTACATTATTTATGCAATCAATTATGGTGCTTAATCGTTTCAGGAGATCACTACCAATAATTAAACGATCAGTGGGCAGATCCACTATAATGACGGGGTGTCCTTATGACCCTGTTCCCCCAATTTAAATTTTAAACCCAGGCAGTACCGTAAACTTTTAGGGAGTCACCCCCAACACCTATTAGAGAAACCGTCAAATTCTTTTATTTTAGGTTTGTGGGGTGTTAGCTCATTTAGCTGTGTGTAGTACCTGTGGGATAAGATAGTTGCCTGTGACCCAGTGTCAATTAATCCCCTGATAGGGTTGGAGACTGAATCTTGCAGCTCAACTAGTACATAATATCTTCCTGCAGTTTCTATCATTTTCACACACATAAAATTTGCATTCTTGTACATCTGTGGGCTTTGCCACGTTTTACCTGAATTCGCTGTGTCATTCGATGCAGAGGAACCTTCATACCTACCTGTTTCCTCTATGACAGGGTTGGTTGGATTCTTTTGTACTGCATCTGTGGAGATAAGGTTAGGAGAGAGCTGCAAGGGAAGAGATTTGTTAACTTTTCCCGGATGAGGTTGCTTGTCATCACGGCCAAATCGTCCGTTTCCGTCTGTGGGGAGATAACATGATTAGTATCATTGTTATTTATTATTACAGTTTGTATATCTCTACCCTCCCCTTTAGGTGATACTGCAGTATTTATGACTGTGCCTGTGGTCCACTGCTGACCACTGGCTGTACTCCTAAAAAAGTATTGTTCGGTTGCTGAGCCGTAGATTTTTGACATCATATTAGCGATTTGTTCGCTCAAACTGATTTATCTGGGTAAACAGCATATCTACCTGATTGGACAAGTTGCCTCTACCCCTGGGCCTATCTCTTGGTGCCCCATTGTACTGATTCCTGGACCATTGGGTTCCCTCAGAATCAGGGCCGCTATTTCTATTCTGGCGTGGTTGCCCCTGGGGTTCAGCTTGTTCAGCATTAGTACTTTGGGGAGCATTATATACCTGGGGTGTCTGGTTACCCTGAGAATATCTTCGCCGTTTATTGTATCTACCCTTGCGTGGATACCAATTATTTGGTGGGTATTCTCTTTGTGAGTAATTATTCACCTGATTATGTCCCCCACTTTGGTTATAGTCTCCCTGCCGCCTCAACCTGTGTAGGGGGGGAGGGGCAGAATTAAACCTCTGTGGAGATGGCCTGTTTTGACTGGCTACCTCTGCATAAGTTCTCTTGTTAGACTCCAAATTGAGGGGGTTTAGGTGACACCCTAGTTTCTGCTACAATTTTGGGTTTTGATTCCTTTTTAACCCCCTGCTCACTGGAGCTGCTGAATAGAGTATAATTTTGTACTCTCTTTGATCAGCCATTCCAATGAGCAGTCCTCATCAAAATCTCTAGCTAAGTTAATTTTGATGGGTGTAGGCAATGCTTCAAAAAATAAATTTACAAATTCTGAGCCATCAAATCTGGGATTATCTTCAGCCATACTGTACGCATTTTCAATACAGAAAGGAATTCGATTGGACTCTGATTTGCACGACACTTTTAAACCATATACCGCTATTTTCCGCGGCAGTTTTTAGTGCGATATTGCCCGAATTCTTTTCTGCATTGTTGTTTTACCCCATTCCAGGAATGAATATTCATATCCTTTAGTGAAACAAAGAATTTGTGATGCTTACTGTCAAATACCCAAGGCAGAAATTCAATTTTCAATTTCTCACTTGTAACATTCATTATAGCTAACGCATTTTCAAAAGCCTGTAAAATGATCATTTACAGATGTTGTTCCCTTATTGGAGAATATAGGTACTGCGCGTTGTACGAAGGTGATTATTTTATGGGAATCATAGACTTTATCAGACTTATTTTGGGATATCTCTGTTAGAGTTTCCCTCCCCCCCGCATCAGCTGCGCTACAGCTGTCCTCTGGATTTAACATCCTGAGGGGATTGTCTATTTGGGAAATCTACTTCTGACCCCGTTAGGGGGTCATTTGTCTATGTTGTTCTATATATTTTCGTACCTCGTCCCTGACGCGTTCGCTAAAGGAGTTAGCATTATCTGTATTATTCTCACTGCTAATATAGGGGTTTTCATTATGGCGATATGACCTTTTTAAATCACTTAATTCTCTCTGGCTTTGCGCAAGCTGTTTATTTAAATCTTGTATCTGCGCGATTAAGTCCATATTGTGCTTATCTAAGGTGGCTAGGTTTTGGGCAAATTCATCCATTTATTTTTGGCTGTTTTTAAACCCTCTTCGCGTCTGCGCGAGGAACGAATACTATTTTCTAGCTCCTGTATTTGCAATCGTTTGTCTGTGACACAAAACAACATTTCGTCAATTATGCATATTAAAAGGGGCTAGGATTTTAGTATTAGTTCGTCTCGCTTTTTGGGAGCTTCGCATTGATTAATCATTAATAATTCCTGGAAGAATTCATTCTCTTCATTCCACATATTATTATTAACGGTAATATTTTTAGCCCTAGTTTCAAGCATATCCATAAAATCATTTAATTCACCCGCAATATTAAACTTCCCTTTAAGGTAACTTAAGATATCTTTCTTAAGGACCTGACCTTAGTAATAGGTATGGTTATGGGACCAATTTCATTGCTATGTATAGAATTAAATGAGTCACTTCTGGCTACAGACATTATTGTATTGGTTTAGTATTTATTTAACTAAATATGCTAATACAATTTTGCCAATAAAAAGAGAGAAAAATTTTATATTTCAAAAAAATATATATTATTAATTTTGAAATATGAAAAATTAATATTCCAAAATATGAAAAATTAATATTTTTGATTAACTTTGAAAATATGAAAAATTAATATTTTTGATTAATTTTGAAATATGAAAAATTAATATTTTTATTAATTTTTCAAAATTAATCTTTAATAATATTTCAAGATATTAATGTCAATCTCGAAATATGAAAATTAATATTTCAACTTTTCAAAAAAAAACTATATCTTCAAAATATTAATATCGAAATATGAATTTTTTTATTTTTTTTTTCTCTTTTATAATAATTTCTATTTACTTACAAATATATTATATCAATTATGGATGGATATTATTAAATCTCAGAAAAGTGCCTCCAATTATTATGTCAGTATATTTATGAAAATCTTAGTAGTGCTATCCAAATAATATATATAAGTTTATGGCAGGGTTATAAAACACAATACAAAGAAATAGAAACCCTTATCAACCATGCACCTACTAGACCATTACAATTAATATAAATATCTGAATTCTTTTATTTAGTTAATATCCATAAACATATTGAAGTATATTTGCAATAAAAGGAAATGAAACCAAAATTTATATGCGTTAAAACCAACTCTTAAGATATGCTATCCTTCTTACAAAACCCAGAAAGATATACCTTCACAATTCTAGCATTTTATTTATTTAATAATAAAACTTGTTATATACATCACCAAATAACAGCAATCCAGTTCCCAGTTTTGGCAACGGATCCAATTTCACACCTCATATAAAATAAGTGTAATTTCAATGGAATAGGAGAAATATGGCCCACTTGGTTTTTGTAGTTTGACTGTGTCCCACGCAAAACAGTTTCAGATCAGTTCAAAAACTCTTTAGCCAGGTGTCCCTCCTTCCTTCTTTATACAACTTATTATTGTAATCATTGGTGTTGAAATATGGGTGGCCCTTCGAACCTTGTCCCTCTATTGGATAACTGGATATTCCATTTCCAACAACCAAAAATCTTTCTGGCTGTAGTTCTCTCGTGGCAACACCGGGTGGCAGCATTATAATTAGACAGTACAAATAAATGCAAGCATGACAAAGAAATACAGGTTATACATTAAAACATCTTTCTTTAAAATGTATAATAACTGCCATAATGTCTTGCACCAGTCCTTTCCCATTATCAATTATAGGTGAAGCGGCATCAGATTAATTTCCTGAGCGTTTTGATATGAGACATCACATATATCTAGACATTATATTAAAATAATTTAACACTGTTAATTATTAGCTTAAAATGCATTATAATTGTATCAGTATTCTGGCATTTCTTTGCAAATAACAGCTTATTTTTATATCTCCAGATTAGTAGTATTAAAACTCTGATATACTGCATTCACCCAGATGTAGCATGTAATATTTCTGTGTATTTCTTCCTGAATACATAAATCCCGGTCTATGTAGATCTGAAATAAAAATAAATGTTAATGATCACTTCTCTTCAGGTCCATAAACATCTATTCATGTTCTTAAACACACAGAGGCTAAGTAAGATCTTTTGTGTTTTCAAAACATATATATCATTTCTATGTATATCTGAATTTATTTCTATATAAATAACCCTGCAAGGCAATCATCCACCTAATACAATGTGCTTAATTTTAATGATATTATATATCATGAATCATTCCAAACATACATGGAAAACTGGCATTGTTCCCCTTGCAAATGTATTTAATTTTATTTGTGTCACCTTCCCCCAAGAGGGGGTTTTGCAGTACGTCTTCAAATAGAGATTCAGTGAGATAGAACTGTTGTATCACACGTGTCAAATTCCAAAGGGGGTCCTTGAACACATTCTTTTTCTCACCTCAGACCAAATGTTCTGAAGTTATAAAAATCTGCATATATAGTCAAATGAATAGGGTCACTGAGCTATTTCCTTTAGAAAAGAAATGTTTGTGTGTTTTACACTACAGGGGTCATGCTTCAAAAAAGGCTCTACTGATCGTCAATCCTGATAGAGCCGTGTATTAGAAGCTGTGTTCAACAAACTCATGTTCAATTAATCCTGAGGTCTCATCTAACATATACAGTGTATAAATATACATATATATATATATATATATATATATATCTATATATATGTGTGTACACATATGTAATATTCATCATAATATTCATATACTCTGACAAGAGTTTCTGAATTATCTGCTCTTTCTTGTGAGTCTCCTTTTCTGATTGTTCATCAGGATAAGGCGGTGTTGCGAACTCTTTTGAATTTTTTACCTAAGGTTGTGAATTCCAACAACATAGTAGAGAGATTGTGGTTCCTTCATTATGTCCTAATCCTAAGAATTCTAAGGAGAAATCATTGCATTCTTTGGATGTGGGTAAAGCTTTGAAATATTATGTTGAAGCTACAAAGACTTTCCGAAAGACTTCTAGTCTATTTGTTATCTTTTCCGGGTTCTAGGGAAAGGTCAGAAGCCTCTGCCATTTCTTTGGCATCCTGGTTGAAATCTTTAATTCATCATGCTTATGTCGAGTCGGGTAAAACTCCGCCTCAAAGGATTACAGCTCATTCTACTAGGTCAGTTTCTACTCCTGGGCGTTTAGGAATGAAGCTTCGGTTGATCAGATTTGCAAAGCAGCAACTTGGTCTCTCTTTGCATACTTTTACTAAATCTTACATTTTGATGTGTTTTCTTCTTCTGAAGCAGTTTTTGGTAGAAAAGTACTTCAGGCAGCTGTTTCAGTTTCAATCTTCTGCTTATGTTTTCATTTAAACTTTATTTTGGGTGTGGATTATTGTTCAGCAGGAATTGGCTGTCTTTATTTATCCCTCCCTCTCTAGTGACTCCTTGCCCGAGGAAAGATCCACATCTTGGGTAGTCATTATCACCATACGTCACTAGCTCAATGGACTCTTGCTAATTACAAGAAAGAAAACATAATTTATGTAAGAACTTAACCTGATAAATTCATTTCTTCATATAGCAAGAGTCCATAGAGGCCCACCCCTTTTTTGTGTGGTGGTTATGATTTTTTGTATAAAGCACAATTATTTCCAATTCCTTATTTTTTATGCTTGCGCACTTTTTTCTATCACCGTCCCACTTCTTGGCTATTCGTTAAACTGATTTGTGGGTGTGGTGAGGGTGTATTATAGGCATTTTGAGTTTTGGAAACTTTGCCCTTCCTGGTAGGAATGTATATCCCATACGTCACTAGCTCATGGACTCTTGCTAATATGAAAGAAAATGAATTTATCAGGGTAAGTTCTTTACATAAATTATGTTTTAGGATTGACTAACGCCAGTAGTGACAGTCGTCCAGGGTAGTCTAAAGGCCTCCTTAAGTAAAACAAACGGAGGTGTTCAAGCTTAAACCTGGAGGTAACAACTTCAGTATCAGATAAAGCGCATTACACTGTCTGAGTCTGAAATTTCCCCCTCAGATAGACTACCGATGTATCTTCCTCTTCAGGCTTCTGGGAACAAAAATTCGGAATGGCCACTACTGTATTTGATTGAAAACATTTCCTCTTGCGCTTTCCCTGTAGCATAGGAAAGGCAGATAATGGCATAAGATACCCGCCGATGACAGAGAATGCAAGGTAACTCCAGGTGGAGTTTGAGAGGAAGCGCAAGGGCACTGCATGTGTGGGCGAATAAATTTGGGACACTTGCGGCATATATTGAACATTGTCATGAGACTCCTGAACAGCATTCACCTTAGGAGTTGGCTCTGAAATTTTTTTTTTCCCCTATAATTTAAAATTCTCTCAACACATGAGGTACAGAAAGGGATTGGTGTTCCACATTGGCATAAAAAACATAAAGAACAAGTTGACACTTTGCAGGGGCCTCTTGGTCCATTCTGACTCACAAGTAATGAATTATTCAAAACAATTCTTAAATCTTTTAATAAAATTTAATACAGAAAAACGTTTCTGTCTCTTAAATTTTAAAAACGTAACTTTTATTTTTGCGTGCAGAAAAAGGCTTAATTAGGTACACAATACTGCGGAACCCCCTCTACACCTCAGCTTAAATTATGCTGAGGTGCCTATTAGCCCTTCTGACACTAGTTACTATCCTCTCAGAAAATATCCGGGGCTCAGCTGTAACGCTGTCCGGTCCTAACACATATGTAAGCACTCTGAGGACTCTGCTCCGTTTCTTCCGATAACAGTTTGTGCAGAGAAAGCGATGTGCAACGCAAATTGGCACCACACATAGCTCCACCCATCGTGGGTGTTTCAAAAGGCAATCTACCAGTCACCATATTTAATGTTAAAATAAAGCCACCGGGAGTAAAATAAACATTTTGTCAAGCCTCATTATACTTCCGTAACTTGCTAGACAGCTGCTTAGCCAGTACAATATGTGAACAGTGAAACCACCTCATACTGAGCCAATCTCCCCAGCCCCAGGGATGTAAGCCATCATGAGCAGCGTAAAACACATCATCTTGAATCTATCTCCTCAGCCCCAGTGCCTGCCTAAAAAGTGCTGTCATATAATCCCCTCCTTTTATCTATAGGAGGCTCTATGTCCCAGGTTAAAGTGCTCCACTTCCTCTGTGATCTTATTTCCCAGACCCAGAATAAAAAGTCAGCACTTACCTTGTAAATCTGCCAGACAGCAGGGCAGCTCACCAGGTTTTAGAGGTCCTCTCCCTCATATAGCCCTGTGGAGAAAAGATAAAGCCTGAGTAATCTTACTTAGGCTATCAGGATTAGGGCAGCATAAATTACATGGGAGGCGCAGTGAGAATTATGTCCCACATTTCCCATTGCTCTAAAGCCACCACTGCTCTACTGAAGAGAATGATATGGAATATGGCTACACCCCAGAACAAAGCAGCACAATCTTGCACTACTTAAAAAATAATAAACTCTTGATTGAAAAATCTTTAACTAACACCTAACGTTACCATTTCCTTGCTCTAACATAGGCAAAGAGAATGACTGAGGTGGGTTAGAAGGGAGGTGATATTTAACAGCTTTGCTGTGGTGCTCTTTGCCGCCTCCTGCTGGGCAGGAGTGATATTCCCAATAGTAATTAATGATGATCCGTGGACTTTGTGTCATTAGAAAGAAAAAAGGGGAAAAAAAGTCCCAAGGAACTAAACAGCTGTGAGAAAACACTGTACATTAGTTCCCAAACTCCATTAAAAAAGGGGATTAACCCCCAAGGTGCTTGAGCCTTCTAGCTAGAAGGAAAAAAATCACTTACCTTGGAGCTTCAGCTGCAGGGCAGGTACAGCTTCTCAGGTCTGACAGATCCAAACGACTTCTGACAGGGACCTGGAGAGAAAGGAAAAGCGGAGAAACCAACCCTGGATTTCCCTATAGGGGCTAGCATAATTTGTTGGAGGAGACACAAGGACTACCCTGCCGACCTCCAACCACTAATAGCCACCACAACGCTTACTCAAGAGGATTATGTGGACATAGCAACACTCCAATCTTACTTGCAGGGAAACTACCCATTAAAGGATTAAAAAGTAAATGTATGCTTACCTGATAAATTTGTTTCTTCTTGGACACAATGAGTCCACGGATCATCTTCATTACTTATGGGATATTCACCTCCTGGTCTGCAGGAGGCGGCAAAGAGCACCACAGCAGAGCTGTTAAATAGCTCCTCCCTTCCCTCCCAACCCAGTCATTCGACAGAAGTTAGGAAGAGAAAGGAAAAGCCAAGGTGCAGAGGTGTCTGAAGTTTATAAAAATATCATCCTGTCTAAAAAAGGACAGGGCAGGCCGTAGACTCATCGTGTCCAAGAAGAAACAAATTTATCAGGTAAGCAAGAATTTACTTTTCTTCTTAAGGACACGATATGTCCACGGATCATCTTCATTACTTATGGGATACAATACCCAAGCTAGAGGACACAGATGATACGGGAGGGACAAGACAGGATACCCAAACGGAAGGCACCACTGCATGAAGAACCTTTCTTCCAAAAACAGCCTCAGCCGAGGCAAAAAGAATCAAATTTATAAACCTTTCTTTTAAAAGAGTGAAAAGAAGTCCAAGCTGCAGTCTTCCAAAACTGTTCCACAGAAACTTCATCTTAGAATGCCCATCAGGAAACAGCCCTAGAGGAATAAATCATAATCCCTTCAGGAGGCTGCCGTCTAGCAGGCTCATACGTCAAATGCATAATACCCTTAAGCCAAAAAGAGAAACAGTCATAGTTTTCTGTCCCCTACGTTTGACTGAAATTACCACAAAGAAAAAAAGACTAGTGAAAGTCTTTAGTCGCCTGTAAATAAAACTTTAAAGCACGAACTACATCTAAATCGAACTACATCTAAGCCCCTCCTTAGAAGGATAAGGACACAAAGAAAATTAAACAATTTCCTGATTAACGTTGCGATCAGAAACAACCTTGGAAGAAATCCAAATTTCGTAAGACGACCGTTTCCGCAGGAAAATAAGGTAAGGTGACTCACATTGTAACACTGAGACCACAGACACTCTGCGAGCAGAAGAAAACCCTACCAGAATAAAACCTTCCAAGTTAACTCAATATCTAAGGAATGCATAGGTTCAAACGGGACTCCTTGAAGACCCTGGAGAAACAATTAAAAACTCCATGGAGGAGTAAATGGTCTAACCCAGGCCTAATCCTGTTGAAAGCTAGACAAAAAAGACTGAACATCAGGGACATCAACTAGACGCTTGTGAAACAAGATAGATAATGCTGAAATTTGACCCTTTAAGGAACTTGATGATAAGCCTTTCTCCAATCCTTCCGGGAGAAAAGATACAATTCTAAGAATCCTAATTCTACTCCAGGAGTAGCCCTTGGACTCACACCAATAAAAGGTATTTATGCCAAATACTTGAAATAAATCCTCTGACAGACTTACGAGCCTGAATCAAAGTGTCTATGACAGTCAGAAAACCCCCGCTTGGCTAGGATTAGCCGTTTAATCTCCAAGAAGTCAGCTTCAGAGAATCTAGATTTGGAAGATGGAAGTTACCTGAATCAGAAGGTTCTTTCGAAGCCGAAACCTCCAAGGAGGTAGAGACGACATCTCTACTAGATCTGCACTCCAGACCATGCAAGGCAGGCTGGTGCTAAGAAAATCACTGAAACCCCTTCCTGTTTGGAAATAGATATGCAAGATTGAAGGACCAAGAGACCACCAGAGCTTCTATCAGAACCTCTAAGAATCTCTGGATCTCGACCTGTACCTCGGAAGTTTGGCATTCTGCCTGGATGCCATGAAATCCAACTCCGGCTGACCCATTGGAGGATCAGACTGCAGAACACATCCGGATGAAGATCCCACTCACCCGGATGAAAGATCTGTCTGCTCAGAAAAACTGCCTGCCAGTGGTATGAATCGCCAGCAGATAACAATAATGGATCCCCACCAATTATATGATTTTGGAGATCTCTGTCATTGCCAAGGAACATCTTGTTCCTCCCAGATGACTGATGTAGACAACTGACCTTATATTGTCCAACTGGAACCTGATAAACTGAACCAAAGCCAGCCAAGGCCAGGGCAAAGGAGCATTGTAGATCGCTCTTCAGGTCCAGATGATTACGGGAAACAAAGACTGTGTCTGAGACCATATCCCCAGAGCCCTCAGGGAGCCCCAAACTGCTCCCCACCCCAGAAGGCTGCTATCTGTTGTCAAAATCTCCCAGGAAAGACTGCAAAAACACGGTCCCTGGGAGAAAAGATCTAGAGACAACTACCAAAGAAGAAACTCCTTTGTCTCTTGTGCCAATAGAAGTCGATGGGACAATGTCCAAATACTCCCCGTTCCATATATTTAAGCCTGTTCAACTGCAGAGCTCTGAGATGAAAGCAAGCAAGGGAACGATGTCCATTACCGCTACCATCAGACCTATTAACTCCATGCACAGAACCAATGAAGGGCGAGGAGAAAATTGCAGAGCTAGACAAAAAGTAATAAGTTGTAATTTCCTGACTACTGTCAGAAAAACTTTATAGACAGGGAGTCTATAAAGGTCCCTAGAAAGGTCACTCTTGTATGAGGAACTAAAGATCTCTCTTCTAGATTCACCTTCCACCCATGTGACCCTATAAAAGTCACTACCATTCCGTGTGTGACTCACCAACTGAAAAGGCTGCGCCTGAACTAAAATGTCGTCCAGATACGGCGCAACCGCAATATCTCCTGAATGAAGTACTGCAAGCAGAGCCCTCAGAACCCTATAAGGATTCTGGGAATTGTGGCCAGACCGAAAGGAAAAGCTACAAACTGGGAATGTTTGCCTAGAACGGCAGACCTTAAGAGCTTGTGATGATCCCTGTGATTGGGAACATGCAGGTACGCGTCCTTTAAATCTACTGTCGTCATAAATTGACCCTCTTGGATCAAGAGAAGGATGGAACAAATAGTTTCCAGGTTGAAAGACAGTACTGAGAGAGACTTGTTTAGACTCTTGAGTTCTAGAATTGGTCAGAAGGTTCCTTCTGTCTTTGGAATCACAAACAGATTGGAATAAAGTCCCATACCCTGATCTGGAGGAGAACTGAACGTCCCAGACTCAGGCTTGAACTCCCGGATCGAGGGCAAAAACCTTCATACTGTCTCAGAACCACTAGCCGCCTACTTGGGATGTTTAACCTTATATCAAGATTGGGCGGGTCTCCAATTGGCTTATTCTAGCTTTATCCTAAGGGAGGTGTCCTTACCTCCCGTAATGACAGAAATAATCTCTTGTAGCTCAGGACCAAACAGGGTCTTCCCCTTGCAAGGGACAGCTAGAAGATTTGACTTAGATGGAACGTCCGCAGACCAAGCATTCAATCATAAGGCCCTGTGAGCCAAAATAGAGAAAGTCGAAAAAATTTTGCCCCCAGGTTAATAACTTGAAAGGAGGCATTTGAGATAAATGCATTAGCTGGCTTAACATCCGTTATACTTGAGATGATCTCCCTGTCCTGAATCTCATCCAAGGGAGTTTCTCGCTTGATGGCAGGAGTCCGAGTATCAAACTAGTACGCTGCTGCCCTTGTGACGGTAGTTATACAGCTCGCCTCTGTATACCTAAATGAAGATGATCTTCTTAAGAAAATCTTCTAATTTATCCTCATTACAAGCCCAGCTATCCTCTAAAGGGATAGAAGTACCCAAGTTACTGTCACTTTAATACCCAAAAAGGGAACTTTTTTATGTGTGCTCCTGTGCTATCCCAAAACACAGGGATGACATAAGCAAATAAACAGCCGAAATTCCCCAATAAGGGCAACACCTAAAAGACGTTACTGTCCCTTTAAGTCTTAAAAGGTAACTTTATTTTAAGTATGCTCTAGTTCCACCCTGAAGCACAGGGATGAAATAAGCAAACAAACAGTTGAAATTCCTTAATAAAGGTAACACCTAAAAAACATTACTGTCACTTTAGTTCTTAAAAAGTAACTTTATTTTATGAGTTCTCTAGTTCCATCCAAAAACACAGGGATGAAATAAGCAAACAGTTGAAACTTCTTTAATAAAGGTAACACCTAAAAAGCGTTACTGTCACTTTAATACTTAAAAGGAAACCTTAGTATATATATATGTATATGCTCTTGTTACATCCTAGACCACAGGGATGAAATAAGCAAAAAACAGTTGAAATTTCTTTAATAAAGGTAACACCTAAAAAGCGTTACTGTCACTTTAATACTTAAAAGGAACCCTTAGTATATATATGTATGTGCTCTTATTACATCCTAAAACACAGGGATGAAAATAAGTAGATAAGTAGCAGAAATTCGAAAAACTTCCCTGCACTGTAATACTCTCTTTAGAATTAAACTCCGACTTTTGTATGTGCAACAAAACGGGTTAAATATTTCCGGAGTAAACTCTTTCAAAAGCTGTCCGGTGCGATCTACACTCTAAAGAGAAAATCATTCTTCAGATTCAGGAAGAGCAAAACACAGAAGGTGCGCCACTAAAAAGGCGCCAAACATAACCCGCCCTTCGTGGGCGCCATTTACTTATTAAAAAGGCCTACAGGGAAATAGTAATGCACCAGTCTAATCCGAAATAAATAAATAATGCGGATTCCCCTACACTGAGCCATACAAGCATAGCTTATAAATTGTGGCCATAATAGATCTCCCGGTCGGCTATAATTAAACCGCCGGGAGAAAACAACCTAAGTCCCTTACGCTACTGAGCCTCTCTGAAATATAGCCCAGCAATATGAGACCTCCCGGTTGGCTATAATTAAACCACCGGGAAATAAAAATGCAAGTGCTGTGTCCTGCTTCTCTTCAAATCTGGAGCATAGCTCCTTCAATAGAAAAACCCCAGTCTCATGTATCGCCTCACACTGAGCTTTGACTAGCTCTGCAGTGATGGCTTTTTATATTCACACATGGCTCATTCAATGTGTGGCACTGTGGCTATGTAGAGAGAGCCTATGTGCCCAACAGAACCAAATCTTGCGTGTAACTGTCCCAAAGTATCCCCTGAAGCTCTGAGGGGGTCTATCTATAATGATAAGGGAGTTAAAATTGATGAGGACTAAAACAAAGTGCCCAACTTTCTTCTGGGACTCCTTCTTACCCCCAGAATAAAGTTAGCATTCACCTCATCTCCTGCCCAACAGTAAGGCAGTCTCCAGGTTTGTGAGGTCCTCTCCCTCACATGGACCTGTAATTTAAAAGTAAAGTCCTGAGTAAAGATCCCTCAGATTTTCTTGGTATGGGCAGCAAACATTACATGGGAGGTGCAGTGAGAATTATGTCCCACAAGTTCCCATTGCTTTAAAGCCACCAAAAGCTCTACTGTAGAGACTGATATGGACTAGGCTACACCCTAGAACAAAGTAGCACTCTCTGGCACTACTTTAAAAAAGGAAATTTATGCTTACCTGATAAATTGATTTCTTTTACGATATACCGAGTCCACGGTTTCATCCTTTACTTGTGGGATATATTCCTCCTGCTAACAGGAAGTGGCAAAGAGCACCACAGCAGAGCTGCTATATAGCTCCTCCCCCCAGTCATTCAACCGAAGGTATAGGAAGAGGA
Source organism: Bombina bombina (assembly GCF_027579735.1). Classification (NCBI taxonomy): domain Eukaryota; kingdom Metazoa; phylum Chordata; class Amphibia; order Anura; family Bombinatoridae; genus Bombina; species Bombina bombina. The sequence goes on along the minus strand of NC_069499.1, from coordinate 1,111,162,662 downwards.
AGGGAAATAACCATTAAGGTGCAGAGGTGACTGAAGTATATATAAAAACAAATCCTGTCTCAAAATGACAGGGTGGGCCGTGGACTCGGTATATCGTAAAAGAAATCAATTTATCAGGTAAGCATAAATTTCCTTTTCTTTTACAAGATATACCGAGTCCACGGTTTCATCCTTTACTTGTGGGATACCAATACCAAAGCTTTAGGACACGGATGAAAGGGAGGGACAAGACAGGATCCTAAACGGAAGGCACCACTGCTTGAAGCACCTTTCTCCCAAAAATAGCCTCAGAAGAAACAAAAGTATCAAATCTGTAAAATTTGGAAAAGGTATGAAGGGAGGACCAAGTCGCAGCCTTACAAATCTGTTCAACAGAAGCACCGTTTTTAAAAGCCCATGTGGAAGCCACAGCTCTAGTGGAATGAGCCGTAATCTTCTCAGGAGGCTGCTGTCCAGCAGTCTCGTATGCCAAACGTATGATGCTTTTCAGCCAAAAAGAAAGATGTAGCTTTTTGACCTCTACGATTTCCAGAATAAACCACAAACAGAGAAGATGTTTGACGGAAATCCTTGGTTGCTTGCAAGTAAACTTCAAAGCACGAACCACGTCTAAGTTATGTAACAGACGCTCCTTCTTAGGAGGATTAGGACAAAGAGAAGGAACAACAATTTCCTGATTAATATTCTTATTTGAAACAACCTTAGGAAGAAATCCAGGTTTAGTCCGCAAAACCACCTTATCAGAATGGAAGATAAGATAAGAGGAATCACATTGTAATGCAGAAAGCTCAGAAACTCTTCGAGCAGAAGAGATAGCGACTAAAAACAAAACTTTCCAAGATAACAGCTTAATATCGATGGAATGCATGGGTTCAAACGGAACCCCTTGAAGAACATTAAGAACTAGATTCAAGCTCCATGGCGGAGCAATCGGCTTGAACACAGGCTTGATTCTGATTAAAGCCTGACAAAATGCCTGAACATCTGGGACGTCAGCCAGACACTTGTGAAGCAAAATTGACAAAGCAGAAATTTGTGCCTTCAAGGAACTAGCTGATAAACCCTTCTCCAATCCTTCTTGGAGAAAAGACAAAATCCTAGGAATCCTGATCTTACTCCATGAGTAACCCTTGGATTCACACCAATAAAGATATTTATGCCATACCTTATGGTAAATTTTTTTAGTGACCGGCTTGCGAGCCTGAATCAGGGTATCAATGACCGGCTCAGAGAAACCCTGCTTACATAAAATCAACCGTTCAATCTCCAAGCAGTCAGCTGCAGAGAAGTTAGATTTGGATGTTGGAACGGACCTTGAATGAGAATGTCCTGTCTCAATGGCAGTCTCAATGGCAGTCTCCACGGTGGCAGAGACGACATGTCCCCTAGATCTGCATACCAGGTCCAGCGTGGCCACGCAGGCGCTATTAGAATTACAGAAGCCCTCTCCTGTTTGATTCTGGCAATCACCAGAGGAAGGAGAGGAAAAGGTGGAAACACATAAGCCAAGTTGAACGACTAGGGTACTGCTAGAGCATCTATCAGTACCGCCTGGGGATCCCTTGACCTGGACCCATAATGTGGAAGTTTGGCATTCTGTCGAGATGCCATCAGATCCAATTCCGGTGTGCCCCATTGACGAGTCAAGGCTGCAAACACCTCCGGATGGAGTTCCCACTCCCCCGGGTGAAAAGTCTGACGACTTCCGCTTCCCAGTTCTCTACTCCTGGGATATAGATTGCAGACAGATGGCAAGAGTGAGCCTCCGCCCATCGGATTATCTTTGATACTTCTATCATCGCTAGAGAACTCCTTGTTCCCCCCTTGATGATTGATATATGCCACAGTCGTGATATTGTCTGACTGGAATCTTATGAATTTGGCCGAAGCCAACTGAGGCCATGCCAGCAGCGCGTTGAATATCGCTCTCAATTCCAGAATATGGATTGGTAATTGAGACTCCGCCTGAGTCCACACACCCTGAGCCTTCAGGGAATTCCAGACTGCACCCCAGAAGACTGGCGTCCGTTGTTACTATTACCCAAGATGGCCTGCAGAAGCACATCCCTTGGGACAGATTGTCCTGCGACAACCACCACCGAAGAGAGTCTCTGGTCTCTTTATCCAGAGTTATCTGAGGAGATAAATTCGCATAATCCCCATTCCACTGACTGAGCATGCACAGTTGTAGTGGTCTTAGATGAAAGCGAGCAAACGGGATGATATCCATTGCCACTACCATTAGTCTGATGACTTCCATACACTGAGCCACTGATGGCCGCTGAATGGACTGCAGAGCCCTGCAAGAATTTAGAATCTTTGATTTTCTGACTTCTGTCAGAAATATTTTCATGTTTTCTGAGTCTATCAGAGTTCCCAGGAATGGAACTCTGGTCTGTGGAACTAGTGAGTTCTCAGAAATGACAACACTATGTCTGTGTGAGATTTGGACAGATGAAAACAAAATTTATGCTTACCTGATAAATTTCTTTCTTTTGCGATGTACAGAGTCCACGGTTTCATCCTTACATGTGGGATATACTTCCTAACAGGAAGTGGCAAAGAGAGCACCCACAGCAGAGCTGTCTATATAGCTCCCCCCTTAACTCCACCCCCCAGTCATTCGACCGAAGGCCAAGGAAGAAAAAGGAGAAACTATAAAGGTGCAGAGGTGACTGAAGTTTTCAATAAAAAATACTATCTGTCTTGAATAGACAGGGCGGGCCGTGGACTCGGTACATCGCAAAAGAAAGAAATTTATCAGGTAAGCATAAACTTTGTTTTCTTTTGCAAGATGTACCGAGTCCACGGTTTCATCCTTACTTGTGGGATACTAATACCAAAGCTTTAGGACACGGATGAAGGGAGGGACAAGACAAGAACCTAAATGGAAGGCCCCACTGCTTGCAGAACCTTTCTCCCAAAAATAGCCTCCGAAGAAGCAAAGGTATCAAATTTGTAAAATTTGCAAAAAGTATGAAGCGAAGACCAAGTCGCAGCCTTACAAATCTGTTCAACAGAAGCATCATTTTTAAAAGCCCACGTGGAAGCCACCGCTCTAGTGGAGTGAGCTGTAATTCTTTCAGGAGGCTGCTGTCCAGCAGTCTCATCAGCCAAATGGATGATGCTTTTCAGCCAAAAAGGAAAGAGAGGTAGCCTTAGCCTTTTGACCTCTACGCTTTCCAGAATAGACAACAAACAAAAAAGATGTTTGACGAAAATCTTTGGTTGCCTGCAAATAAAACTTCAAAGCACGAACCACGTCCAGGTTGTGCAACAGACGTTCCTTCTTAGAAGAAGGATTAGGACACAGAGAAGGAACAACAATTTCCTGATTGATATTCCTGTTAGTAACAACCTTTGGGAGGAACCCAGGTTTGGTACGCAAAACCACCTTATCAGCATGGAAACCAAAATAAGGCGAGTCACATTGTAACGCAGATAGTTCAGAAACTCTTCGAGCTGAAGAGATAGCAACTAGAAACAGAATTTTCCAAGATAAAAGCTTAATATCTATGGAATACATGGGTTCAAACAGAACCCCCTGAAGAACTCTAAGAACTAAATTTAGACTCTATGGCGGAGCAACAGGTTTAAACACAGGCTTGATTCTAACTAAAGCCTGACAGAAAGCCCGAACGTCTGGGACATCTGCCAGACGCTTGTGCAATAGAATAGACAAAGCAGATATCTGTCCTTTTAAGGAACTAGCTGACAAACCTTCCTCTAATCCCTCTTGGAGAAAGGACAAAATCCTAGGAATCCTGATCTTACTCCATGAGTAACCTTTGGATTCGCACCAAAAAACATAATTTATGCTTACCTGATAAATTCCTTTCTCCTGTAGTGTAGTCAGTCCACGGGTCATCATTACTTATGGGATATTAACTCCTCCCCAACAGGAAGTGCAAGAGGATCACCCAAGCAGAGCTGCTATATAGCTCTTCCCCTCTACGTCACCCCCAGTCATTCGACCGAGAACCAAACGAGAAAGGAGAAACTATAGGGTGCAGTGGTGACTGGAGTATAATTAAAAAATTTAGACCTGCCTTAAAAAACAGGGCGGGCCGTGGACTGACTACACTACAGGAGAAAGGAATTCATCAGGTAAGCATAAATTATGTTTTCTCCTGTTAAGTGTAGTCAGTCCACGGGTCATCATTACTTATGGGATACCAATACCAAAGCTAAGTACACGGATGACGGGAGGGACAGGCAGGCTCTCTATACGGAAGGAACCACTGCCTGAAGAACCTCTCTCCCAAAAACAGCCCCCGAAGAAGCAAAAGTGTCAAATTTGGAAAAAGTATGAAGAGAAGACCAAGTTGCAGCCTTGCAAATCTGTTCAACAGAGGCCTCGTTCTTAAAGGCCCAAGTGGAAGCCACAGCTCTAGTAGAATGAGCTGTAATCCTTTCAGGAGGTTGCTGTCCAGCAGTCTCATAGGCTAAGCGTATTATGCTACGAAGCCAAAAGGATAGAGAGGTAGCAGATGCTTTTTGACCTCTCCTCTGTCCAGAATTAACGACAAACAGGGAAGAAGTTTGGCGAAAATCTTTAGTTGCCTGTAAATAAAATTTCAGGGCACGGACTACATCTAGATTGTGCAGAAGTCGTTCCTTCTTTGAAGAAGGGTTAGGACACAATGATGGAACAACAATCTCTTGATTGATATTCTTGTTAGTGACTACCTTAGGTAAGAACCCAGGTTTAGTATGCAGAACTACCTTATCTGAATGAAAAATCAGATACGGAGAATCACAATGTAAGGCTGATAATTCAGAGACTCTACGAGCCGAGGAAATAGCCATTAAAAACAGAACTTTCCAAGATAACAGCTTGATATCAATGGAGTGAAGGGGTTCAAACGGAACACCCTGTAAAACGTTAAGAACTAAGTTTAAGCTCCACGGCGGAGCAACAGATTTAAACACAGGCTTAATCCTGGCCAAAGCCTGACAAAAAGCCTGAACGTCTGGAACTTCTGACAGACGCTTGTGTAAAAGGATGGACAGAGCTGAGATCTGTCCCTTTAACGAACTAGCAGATAAACCCTTTTCTAAACCTTCTTGTAGAAAAGACAATATCCTAGGAATCCTAACCTTACTCCATGAGTAACCCTTGGATTCGCACCAGTGTAAGTATTTACGCCATATCTTATGGTAAATTTTCCTGGTAACAGGTTTCCTAGCCTGTATTAAGGTATCAATTACTGGCTCCGAAAATCCACGCTTTGATAAAATTAAGCGTTCAATTTCCATGCAGTCAGCTTCAGAGAAATTAGATTTTGATGTTTGAAAGGACCCTGAATTAGAAGGTCCTGTCTCAGAGGCAGAGACCAAGGTGGACAGGATGACATGTCCACTAGATCTGCATACCAGGTCCTGCGTGGCCACGCAGGCGCTATTAGAATCACTGATGCTTTCTCCTGTTTGATCCTGGCAATCAAACGAGGAAGCATCGGGAAGGGTGGAAACACATAAGCCATCCTGAAGGTCCAAGGTGCTGTCAAGGCATCTATCAGGACCGCTCCCGGGTCCCTGGACCTGGACCCGTAACAAGGAAGCTTGGCGTTCTGGCGAGACGCCATGAGATCCATATCTGGTTTGCCCCAACGTCGAAGTATTTGGGCAAAGACCTCCGGATGAAGTTCCCACTCCCCCGGATGAAAAGTCTGGCGACTTAGGAAATCCGCCTCCCAGTTGTCCACTCCTGGGATGTGGATCGCTGACAGGTGGCAAGAGTGAGACTCTGCCCATCGAATTATCTTTGATACTTCCATCATCGCTAAGGAACTTCTTGTCCCTCCCTGATGGTTGATGTAAGCCACAGACGTGATGTTGTCCGACTGAAACCTGATAAACCTCAGAGTTGCTAACTGAGGCCAAGCCAGAAGGACATTGAGAACTGCTCTCAATTCCAGAATGTTTATTGGAAGGAGACTCTCCTCTTGAGTCCATGATCCCTGAGCCTTCAGGGAATTCCAGACAGCGCCCCAACCTAGAAGGCTGGCGTCTGTAGTTACAATTGTCCAGTCTGGCCTGCTGAAGGGCATCCCCCTGGACAGATGTGGCCGAGAAAGCCACCATAGAAGAGAATCTCTGGTCTCCTGATCCAGATTCAGCGTAGGGGACAAATCTGAGTAATCCCCATTCCACTGACTTAGCATGCACAATTGCAGCGGTCTGAGGTGAAGGCGTGCAAAAGGAACTATGTCCATTGCCGCTACCATTAAGCCGATTACCTCCATGCATTGAGCCACTGACGGGTGTTGAATGGAATGAAGGGCACGGCAAGCATTTAGAAGCTTTGTTAACCTGTCCTCTGTCAGGTAAATTTTCATTTCTACAGAATCTATAAGAGTCCCCAAGAAGGGAACTCTTATGAGTGGTAAGAGAGAACTCTTCTCGTTTACTTTCCACCCATGTGATCTTAGAAATGCCAGTACTAACTCTGTATGAGACTTGGCAGTTTGAAAGCTTGACGCTTGTATCAGAATGTCGTCTAGGTACGGGGCTACCGAAATTCCTCGCGGTCTTAGAACCGTCAGAAGAGAGCCCAGAACTTTTGTAAAGATTCTTGGAGCCGTAGCCAACCCGAAGGGAAGAGCTACAAACTGGTAATGCTTGTCTAGGAAGGCAAACCTTAGATACCGGTAATGTTCTCTGTGAATCGGTATGTGAAGGTAAGCATCCTTTAAATCCACTGTGGTCATGAACTGACCTCTTTGGATCATGGGTAAGATTGTCCGAATAGTTTCCATCTTGAATGATGGAACTCTTAGGAATTTGTTTAGGATCTTTAAATCCAATATTGGTCTGAAGGTTCCCTCTTTTTTGGGAACCACAAACAGATTTGAGTAAAACCCTTGTCCGTGTTCCGACCGCGGAACTGGATGGATCACTCCCATTAGTAAAAGGTCTTGTACACAGCGTAGAAACGCCTCTTTCTTTATCTGGTTTGTTGACAACCTTGAAAGGTGAAATCTCCCTTGTGGAGGAGAAGCTTTGAAGTCCAGAAGATATCCCTGAGATATGATCTTGGACATCTCTTGCCCAAGCCTGGGCGAAGAGAAAGAGTCTGCCCCCCACCAGATCCGTTACCGGATCGGGGGCCCTCACTTCATGCTGTCTTAGGGGCAGCAGCAGGCTTTCTGGCCTGCTTGCCCTTGTTCCAGGCCTGGTTAGGTTTCCAGCCTTGTCTGTAGCGAGCAACAGCTCCTTCCTGTTTTGGAGCAGAGGAAGTTGAAGCTGTTCCTGCCTTGAAATTACGAAAGGCACGAAAATTAGACTGTCTAGCCCTGGGTTTGGCTCTGTCTTGAGGCAGGGCATGGCCTTTACCTCCCGTAATATCAGCGATAATTTCTTTCAAACCGGGCCCGAATAAAGTCTGCCCCTTGAAAGGTATGTTAAGTAGTTTCGATTTAGAAGTTACATCAGCTGACCAGGATTTTAGCCACAGCGCTCTGCGTGCCTGAATGGCGAATCCGGAATTCTTAGCCGTAAGTTTAGTTAAATGTACTACGGCATCAGAAATAAATGAATTAGCTAGCTTAAGGGTTTTAAGCTTAAGTGAAATCTCATCTAATGTCGCTGAGTCAAGGGTCTCTTCCAGAGACTCAAACCAAAATGCTGCCGCAGCCGTGACAGGCGCAATGCATGCAAGGGGTTGTAATATAAAACCTTGTTGAACAAACATTTTCTTAAGGTAACCCTCTAACTTTTTATCCATTGGATCTGAAAAGGCACAGCTATCCTCCACCGGGATAGTGGTACGCTTAGCTAAAGTAGAAACTGCTCCCTCCACCTTAGGGACCGTTTGCCATAAGTCCCGTGTGGTGGCGTCTATTGGAAACATTTTTCTGAATATAGGAGGGGGTGAGAAAGGCACACCCGGTCTGTCCCACTCCGTAGTAATAATTTCAGTAAGTCTCTTAGGTATAGGAAAAACGTCAGTACTCGTCGGTAACGCAAAATATTTATCCAACCTACACATTTTCTCTGGGATTGCAACTGTGTTACAATCATTCAGAGCCGCTAACACCTCCCCTAGCAATACACGGAGGTTTTCCAGCTTAAACTTAAAATTTGAAATGTCTGAATCCAATTTATTTGGATCAGATCCGTCACCCGCAGAATGAAGCTCTCCGTCCTCATGCTCTGCATATTGTGACGCAGTATCAGACATGGCCCTAGCATTATCATTATACTCTGTTCTCATCCCAGAGTGATCTCGTTTACCTCTAAGTTCTGGCAATTTAGACAAAACTTCAGTCATAACATTAGCCATGTCTTGTAAAGTGATTTGTAATGGCCGCCCTGATGTACTTGGCGTTACAATATCACGCACCTCCTGAGCGGGAGATGCAGGTACTGACACGTGAGGCAAGTTAGTCGGCATAACTTCCCCCTCGTTGTCTGGTGAATGTTGCTTAACATGTACAGATTGACTTTTATTTAAAGTAGCATCAATGCAATTAGTACATAAATTTCTATTGGGCTCCACCTTGGCTTTTGAACATATTGCACAAAGAGTTTCCTCTGTGTCAGACATGTTTAAACAAACTAGCAATTAGACTAGGAAGCTTGGAAATACTTTTCAACTAAATTTACAAGCAATATGTAAAAACGTTACTGTGCCTTTAAGAAGCACACAAAAAACTGACACAGTTGAATAAAAATGAACTGGATTAGTTATATAAACCAAATTTAGCAAAGGATTGCACACATTAGCAATGGATGATTAACCCTTAATATCAGAAAAAAACGTATAACAATTGACAATATAAGCGTTTTTATCACAGTCAAGCACAGTCTCACAGGTCTGCTGTGAGTGATTACCTCCCTCAAAACTAGTTTTGAAGACCCCTGAGCTCTGTGGAGACGTCCTGGATCATGCAGGGAGAAAAAGACAGACTGTGACTGAATTTCTGATGCGTAATAAAAGCGCCAAAATAGGCCCCTCCCACTACAACAGTGAGGGAAGCTCAGTAAACTGTTTTAATTTAAAACAACGACAGCCATGTGGAAAATAAAGCCCAAAACAATTTTCACCAAGTACCTCAGATAATTAAACGATTTAACATGCCAGTAAACGTTTAAAATCTAATATATGAAATGTCATTAAAAAGCCTGCTGCTAGTCGCTCACACTGCAAGTTAGGCTAAAAGTTATATGCATACAGTATTTTCCCAGTGAAGTGCCATTCCCCAGAAATACTTAAGTGTAAACATATATACATGTCAGCCTGATACCAGTTGCTACTACTGCATTTAAGGCTGTACTTACATTATATCGGTATTAGCAGTATTTTCAAAGTCAATTCCATTCCTTAGAAAATAATATACTGCAACATACCTCTTTGCAGGTGAACCTGCCCGCTGTCCCCTGATCTGAAGTTACCTTACTCCTCAGAATGGCCGAGAACAGCAAACGGATCTTAGTTACGTCCGCTAAGATCATATACAAAAACTCAGGTAGATTCTTCTTCAAATTCTGCCTGAGAAGGAAACAACACACTCCGGTGTCGTTTAAAATAACAAACTTTTGATTGAAGATATAAAAAACTAAGTTTAATCACCACAGTCCTCTCACACATCCTATCTATTAGTTGGGTGCAAGAGAATGACTAGGGGTGACGTAGAGGGGAGGAGCTATATAGCAGCTCTGCTTGGGTGATCCTCTTGCACTTCCTGTTGGGGAGGAGTTAATATCCCATAAGTAATGATGACCCGTGGACTGACTACACTTAACAGGAGAAAAAGATATTTACGCCATATCTTATGATAGATTTTCCTGGTGACAGGCTTTCGAGCCTGAATCAAGGTATCTATGACAGACTCAAGCATTCAATCTTCAAGCAGTCAGTTGCAGAGAAATTAGATTTGGATGCTTGAACGGACCTTGAATCAAAAGGTCTTGCCTCACTGGCAGACACCATGGTGGCAGAGATGACATGTCCACCAGGTCTGCATGCCAAGTCCTGCGTGGCCACGCAGGCGCTATCAAAATCACAGAAGCTCTCTCCTGTTTGATTCTGGCAATCAGACGAGGAAGGAGAGGGAATGGTGGAAACACATAAGCCAGGTTGAACGACCAGGGTACGGATAGAGCATCTATCAGTACTGCCTGAGGATCCCTTGACCTGGAACTGTAACAAAGAAGTTTGGCGTTCTGACGATATGCCATCAGATCCAATTCTGGTGTGCCCCATAGTTAAACCAGCTGAGCAAACACCTCTGGATGGAGTTCCCACTCCTCCGGATGAACAGTCTGACGACTTAGAAAATCCGCCTCCCAGTTCTCTACCCCTGGGATATAGATTGCTGATAGATGGCAAGAGTAAGTCTCTGCCCATCGGATTATTCGGGAAACTGCTATCATTGCTAAGGAACTCCTTGTTCCCCCCTGATGATTGATATAAGCCACAGTCGTGATGTTGTCCGACTGAAATTTGATGAATCCGGGCCAAAGCCAGCTGAGGCCACGCCTGAAGAGCATTGAATATCGCTCTTAATTCTAGAATATTTGTGCTTTCAGGGAATTCGACTGCACCCCAGCCCAGTAGGCTGGTGTCCGTCGTCACTATAACCCCCGCTGGCCTGCGGAAACACGTCCCTGGGACAGGTGATGCTATGACAACCACCAAAGAAAAGAATCTCTGGTCTCCTGATCCAGATTTATCTGAGGAGATAAATCTGCATAATCCCCAATCCACTGACTGAGCATGCATAGTTGCAGTGGCCTAAAATGTAAGCGAGCAAACGGAACTATGTCCATTGCCGCTACCATTAGTCCGATTAACTCCATACACTGAGCCACTGACGGCCGAGGAATGGAAAGAAGAGCTCGGCAAGTGGCTAAAATCTTTGATTTCCTGACCTCCGTCAGAAATATTTTCATGTCCACCGAGTCTATCAGAGTCCCTAGGAATTAACTCTTGTGAGAGGGGAAAGAGAACTCTTTTTTTACGTTCACCTTCCACCCACGACATCTTAGAAAGGCCAACACGATGTCCGTGTGAGACTTGGCAAGTTGGAAAGTCAACGCTTTAATAAGGCCACTGCTATGCCCCGCGGCCTTAGGACCGCCAGAAGGGACCCTAGCACCCTTGTGAAAATTCTGGGAGCCGTGGCCAACCCAAAGGGAAGAGCCACAAACTGGTAATGCTTGTACCAGAAAGGCAAACCTGAGGAACTGGTGATCTTTGTGGATAGGAATGTGCAGATACACATCCTTTAAGTCCACGGTGGTCATATATTGACCCTCCTGGATCATTGGTAAAATAGTCCGAATGGTCTCCATCTTGAAGGATTGGACTCTGAGGAATTGGTTTAGGATCTTAAGGATCTAGGATTGGTCTGAAGGTTCCCTCTTTGTTGGGAACCACAAACAGATTGGAGAAGAACCCCTGCCCCTGTTCTGTTTTCGGAACTGGGCAGATCACTCCCATGGTAAATAGGTCTTCTACACAGCGTAAGAACGCCTCTCTTTTTGTCTGGTTTACAGACAATAGAGAAAGATGGAATCTCCCCCTTGGAGGAGAATCTTTGAAATCTAGAAGATACCCCTAGGTTACGATTGCTAAAGCCCAGGAGTCCTTAACGTCTCTTGCCCAAGCCTGAGCAAAGAAAGACTGCTCCATACGAGATCCGCTCCCGGATTGGGGACTACACCTTCATGCTGTCTTGGTGGCAGCAGCAGGCTTCTTGACCTTTTAACCTTTGTTCCAAGCCTGGTTAGGTCTCCAGACTGACTTGGATTGAGCAAAGTTCCCCTCTTGTCTTGCAGCAGGGGAAGAGGAAGCGGGACCACTTTTGAAGTTTCGAAAGGAACGAAAATTATTTTGTTTGGTCCTCCTCTTATTTGACTTATCCTGAGGGAGGGCATGACCCTTCCCTCCAGCGATATCTGAAATGATCTCTTTCAGTTCAGGCCCGAATAGGGTCTTACTCTCGAAAGGGATGGTCAAAAGCTTAGATTTTGATGACACATCAGCCGACCAGGTCTTAAGCCCCAGATGAAAAGCGGCATCTGTAATGAAAGAATTAGCTAGTTTAAGAGCCCTAATTCTATCCAGAATATCATCTAATGGGGTCTCCACCTGAAGAGCCTCTTCCAGAGCCTTGAACCAAAAGGCAGCTGCAGTTGTTACAGGAACAATGCACGCTATAGGCTGGAGAAGTAAACCCTGATGAACAAAAATGTTATCACCTCTTTCACTTTACCCTTCCTGCCTAGAGCTGGCAAAGAGAATGACTGGGGGGTGAACTTAAGGGGGAGCTATATAGACAGCTCTGCTGTGGGTGCTCTCTATGCCACTTCCTGTTAGGGATAATATCCCACAAGTAAGGATGAAACCGTGGACTCGGTACATCTTGCAAAAGAAATGTTGACGCCTGAATCAGGATATCGTCCAGATAGGGGGCCACTGCTATGCCTCGCGGCCTGAGGACCGCTAGAAGAGACCATAGAACCTTTGTGAAGATCCTGGGAGCCGTGGCCAACCCGAAGGACAGGGCCACAAACTGATAATGTTTGTCCTGAAATGCAAATCGCAGGAACTGATGGTGATCCTTGTGGATAGGGATGTGAAGATACGCATCCTTCAGGTCCACTGTGGTCATGTATTGACCCTCCTGGATCATAGGCAGAATTGTACGAATAGTCTCCATCTTGAACGATGGGACTCTGAGAAACTTGTTTAGACATTTGAGATCTAAAATCGGTCTGAAGGTTACCTCTTTCTTGGGAACCACGAAAAGGTTTGAATAGAAACCCTGCCCTTGTTCCCGATCTGGAACTGGGCAAATTACACCCCTGGTGTAGAGGTCTTTTACACAGTGTAAGAACGCCTCTCTTTTTGTCTGGTCTACAGACAATCGTGAAAGATGAAATCTTCCCCGGGGGGGGGGGGGGGGGGGGGGGGGTAGTCTGAATTCCAACTGATACCCCCCTGGGCCACAATTTCCAATGCCCAGGGATCCTGAACATCCCTTGCCCAAGCCTGAGCAAAGAAAGAGAGTCTGCCCCCTATTAGATCCGGTCCCGGATCAGGGGCTGCCCCTTCATGGTGTCTTGGTAGCGGCAGCGGGCTTTTTGACCCGTTTACTTTTATTCCAGGCCTGATTAGGTCTCCAGACCGCCTTGGATTGCGCAAAGTTCCCTTCCTGGTTAGTGGAGGAAGGGGAAGCAGAGGATGTTCCTTTAAAATTTTTAAAGGAACGAAAATGATTTGGTTTACTCCTCATCTTAAGGGGCTTGTTCTGAGGTAGGGCGTGACCTTTACCTCCAGTAATGTCAGAGATTATTTCCTTCAGTTCAGGCCCGAATAGGGTCTTACCCTTGAAGGGAATAGTCAGAAGCTTAGATTTAGATGATACGTCAGCCGACTATGACTTTAGCCATAACGCTCTACGTGCTACAATGGCAAAGCCTGCATTTTTCGCTGCAAATTTTGCAAGTTGAAAAGCAGCATACGTCATAAAAGAATTAGCTAGCTTAAGAGCCTTAATTCTGTCTAAAATGTCCTCTAAAGGCATCTCAACTTTCAGAGACTCTTCCAGGGCGTCAAACCAAAAGGCAGCTGCAGTAGTTACTGGAACCATGCAAGCTATAGGCTGTAAGAGAAAACCCTGGTGAACAAAAAATTTCTTTAGAAGACCCTCCAATTTTTTATCCATAGGGTCTTTAAACGCACAACTGTCCTCAATGGGTATAGATGTACGTTTAGCTAAAGTAGAAATAGCTACCTCCACCTTGGGAATCAATTGCCAAAAATCCCTCATGGTGTCAGATATGGGAAACATCTTTTTAAAACTAGGAGGGGAAGAAAACGGTATACCTGGTCTATCCCATTCCTTCTTAACAATTCCTGAAATTCTCTTAGGAACCAGAAAAACATCCGTGTAAGTAGGTACTTCCAAATATTTGTCCATTTTACACAACTTCTCAGGAGGAACCGTGATCGGGTCACAGTCATCCAGAGTCGCTAGAACCTCCCTGAGCAATAAGCGGAGGTGTTCTAATTTGAATTTAAAGGACACGAAGTCCGAATCTGTCTGAGGTAATAAATTTCCTGACTCTGAAAGTTCTCCCTCAGACATAAAATCCCTAACCCCCAAATCAGAGCATTGGGAGTTAACATCGGAAAGGCCACTAAGGCGTCAGAGGGTTCAGTATTTGCATTAATATCTGACCTATGGCGTTTACCCTGCAAACCTGGCAGCTTAGACAATACCTCTGTAAGGGTAGAAGACATGACTGCCGCCATATCTTGCAAAGTAAAAGAAGTAGACGCACTAGAAGTACTTGGCGTCGCTTGCGTGGGCGTTAAAGGTTGTGACACTTGGGGAGAATTAGATGGTATATGCTGACTCTCTGGAAACTGAGAATAGTCCTGAGGCCCACTTTCTCTATTTAAAATATGATCTTTACAGTGTAAGGTCCTTTCAGTGCACAAAGGGCACAATGTAAGAGGGGGTTCCGCCATGGCTTCTAAACACATAGAACACTGACTTCCCATGTCAGACATGTTGTACAGACTAGTAATAACAGCACAAGTCTTTCCCAACCTTATATGTGAAAAAACATTCAGCACAAAAAACAGTTACTGCGCCTTTAAGATAAAAAAGTGTACACTGTTTTGCAGTCGTTAAAACGACAATCAAAATCACCAATTTTGTGATTTTTAGAGCCTAGTGTGGCATCGGATGTTGCACCACAAGTAAAAGGAGAGATAAATTTAAATTTAAGCAAATTAGGCAGTAAATGAACAATCTGCAGACAATTTTTCACTAAATGACTTCTGCACCTCGCCACGCCTACCTGCCCCCAAGACCTGTCAAAACGATCCGGTCTCACTCCAAAGTACAGCCTCACAGTCTGGGTCCAACCGGAGCTAATGGCTGCTACCTCTCCAGAAAAACTAACTGCGCACTAAAGCGCAAATATAGGCCCCACCCATCCTGTCTGATGAGCCAAAAAATAAAGAAAACCGCATGGGAAGCGTTTTCAACTAACAAATGTACACACTGCTTTTAAATAAATATGCCATGTGAACCCCACAGAAGTCATACAACTCAGCCTCAAAAAAACCCTCCATATATCGTTAACAGAAGGTTGTCTAGGCTGCCCCAGTGTCTAACCACATAGCCCTTAAGTATCCCCAGGAATTTAGACTGGGATAAAAATATATAGGCTACCACAGTATCACCCTTTTCTAATAAGGACTACTGCTTACCCTTGCCCCTCATGGGGAATAGGTCAGCCAGATTCTGATATATAAAAGACTGCACATACCTTGAAATTGCTTGCAGCAAGAAAACGTTCCCCCATACTGAAGACTTCTCCTGTACTTCCTCAGCATCACTAGTGGGAACGAACATCGATCTTAGTTACTACTCGAGGCATGATTCTTCATCAGACTCGAGGCATGATTCTTCATCCCTATGATGCCAGAGTAAAACAGTACACACCGGTACCAAGAGAATGGCTGGGGGGAGGAGCTATATAGCAGCTCTGCTGTGGTGCTCTTTGCTACTTCCTGTTAGCAGGAGGAATATATCCCACAAGTAAAGGATGAAACCGTGGACTCTGTATATCTTGTAAAAGAAATAATAAACTCTTGATTGAAGAATCTTTTCTAACACCTCACTTTGCCATCTCCTATCACTAACGCAGGCAAAGAGAATGACTGGGTTGGGAGGGAAGGAGCTATTTAACAGTTCTGCTGTGGTGCTCTTCGCCACCTCCTGCAGACCAGGAGGTGAATATCCCATAAGTAATGAAGATGATCCGTGGACTTAAAGTGTCCTTAAGAAGAAATTACATTTTCTTCAGAGCACCATCTTCGCACACCTCCTTTATGTGAGAAGGCAACGAATGGCAGGGGATTATGGGAAGTGGGAGGGATACTTAAAACTTTGCTGGGGTGTTCTTTGCCTCCTCCTGGTGGCCAGGAGTTGAATTCCCAATAGTAATTAGAAAGGATTCGTGGACTTTCTATGCCATTGGAAAGAAATTTAGTTTTGGAACATATTTTTACTTCCTGACCACCAACTCTAGTTTTGAATTGTAAATGTATCTACTATACTTACTATAAGGTTACAGAGAAAAAAACAAAACAAAAAGGCAGCAGATAAACTCAATGCAATAATTATTTCTAAATGATTTATTTCAAACCCTCTCCCTAACCCTCCTGAAAAACAAAATGTGTTAATCCAGAAGCAGTTGGATAGTAGTAGACAAGATGCTAGAGGGAGGGAGTGTTGGGAAGGAGAGAGAGGGTGAGTGCTTTAGTTTTCCTGGGAGGGAAAAAGGAAAGGACAATTTAGGGCAGGAGGAAGAAAGACATCACAAACACACAACAACAATTTCCTGTTATTTCCTATTCAATGTCTACAAAAAAAATAATTAAATGGGAGTCAAAAATAAAAGTTAAAAAAGGAATGTGCCCCAATCATGTCAATAAGCACAATATATACAAACAGGGCTTTAAAGACATGTCGAACCACACCCCATTTGTAGTGGACCACACTCACACATAGGACACAAACTCCATAACAGCCAAAGTATAACCTTGTCTGCTCATATATTAAAACTCACAAGCAGCAGGAGAGAATAAGAAAACAGGGCAAAAATAAATTACACAGACTATTATTCAATAAATTAAGTGCAGAAAATAAAACAACATATACACAAAATAATAAAAGGGGAGGAGTTTGGGGGCTGGGATTGTGCTGGAGAGAGAATTAGGAATAGTTTTTGTTCCCAGTAAAATTAATTTAAACTTTCTATTCCCCAACCCTGTTGGGGTAGCAGAAATCGACTCCTCATGTAAAGATTTTTTTTCACCAACATTGGAAAACTTTTCATTAGTCACTGACGGGACGCAGGGAGACATAGGCAGTCAGTTTTCCCCATGTATGGACGACGTAGTGCTAGACCAAATCTTAAGCACTGGCAAATACAGTTTTGGATAAAAATAAATGTTTGTATAAACACAGGACGGAGCTCTTGAAATCCAGAGAATAACCTTGGAGTTGTTCTGGTGCCGAAAAGATCAATTTACCCTTTCTTAGAAGGGAGTGTTAAGGTAATAAGGGATGGGGAATCCCACTGAAAAGTAGGAATTACAGAGCGTGCTATCAGTAGTACAATGCAGAACAGCTGCTCTCCCTCATACAGCAGGCAGATCGGGAGGAGATGTATCAGTAGTAGAACCTTTCGTCATGGACTGGGAACATTGGGCTTAGAAGATTTACATGTAACCCATTCACTTCCAGAAGGGCTAACATTTTTTAAATGTACACGCTCAGCGTTTCTTTCCTGATTTAGATTTAAAAAAAAAAAAAAAATCAAAACCTTGTAAACACAATAGAATATTGTGGATACAGGAGCACAAGAAAGTTTTCATGTTGCAAATCACACAATCGCACAAAAATATTTTGTTCAGTAAATGAAGTGAGATGATCTACAGTCCATTAGATGGTTGAGTTTGGGGCTTGATATGTTCCAGTCTTGTAATTTCCAGTTTCTCCAGAAGCTTACAGTTAAGGTATCCAGTGACAGAAGGGCAATCTTAGCCAAGCACTGTCCCACTGTACTTCAGCCACGTTACATTGTGCATGGCTCCTTAAAGCTATCAGGCTGACACCTGCAAATTACTTTTCAATGACCCCTAGAGAAGGCAGAGCACGAGGGAGATGTGAGATGAACATAATGAAATGTTGCCCCCTCTTTTTCCGCCATCCGATGAGGCTGTCCAGTAATTTCAATTTTTCATCCTGCTTGGTCACCACAAACACTCCGTTTTCTAAAAAAAAAGAAAAAAAAAAGTTTTATTATCTGTAAACTTACAGCTGTGGGTTGGACTGTAAAATAATTCTCATATGAAAATTCAAAATTGTAAACCATATATTTTTTTTTACAATTACAAATTGTCAAAAGACACAAGTTAATGCACTTCAAGTCTTAAGACATCCAGGGCTGTGTGACTTTAATACAAAGGCCATAGATAGTTGACTTTATATACGTATAAATCATATTATTCCTGTTGTCAATAAAAAGTCAAATAGTTAATAAGATATTTTTAAAAAATAAGGCCAGCAAAACATACCTTATCATTCAATTAGTTGTTTCTAATCAAAATTGCATAATTACACTTACTGTAAGGTAGAGAAACTACATCATCTCAGTAAAATTGTACTAAAAAACAAAAAAAAACAAAAAACTAATACAAAAACAAAACTATATCTTTTAGTATCCTACTACCCAAATATTACTACTGATACTGAAATTCATATTAAATGGAAAAAAACAGTCTGATTTCAGGCTGTGTAACATCTACTAGGGTGCCTTGTGGTGTCCTGCTATACAGATGTTGAAGAGTTAATAATTTAACCCTTGCTTGCTAATTTTGGTATTTTTCTATAAAGGTAATCTTCCTATACCAATTATGTGCTTGAGAGTATGTGAGGTGATGAGGAGCTTGATGATTTATCCTGCATTAAAGGGCTACAACATTGCTAAAACATAATTTATACTTACCCGATAAATTCCTCTCTTTCATGGTAGGGAGAGTCCATGATCCCTTACTCATGGGAATTACTTCTCTACCACCAGGAGGCGGCAAAGATTCCCAAACCCCAAGAGCTCTATATAAACCCTCCCACCTCACACATATCTCAGTCTAACGAATAGCCAAGTAAGGACTAGTTTCTATAGAGGTGGTAAAGTTTGGAAACTGGTGGTAACATAAAATTTTCCATAGACTTTAATGAAGATAAATGTCATCACCAGTTTCCAAACTTTACCGCCTCAATGGAAACTAGGCCTAAGTGAGATAAAAAAGGATTAAAGGGACACTGAACCCAAATTTTTTCTTTCGTAAATCAGATAGAGCATGAAATTTTAAGCAACTTTCTCATTTACTCCTATTACCAAATGTTCTTCATTCTCTTGGTATCTTTATTTGAAATGCAAGAATGTAAGTTTAGATGCCAGCCCATTTTTGGTGAACAACCTGGGTTGTTCTTGCTGATTGGTGGACAAATTCATCCACCAATAAAAAAAGTGCTGTCCAGAGTAGTGAACCAAAAACAAAAGCCTAGATGTCTTCTTTTTAAAATAAAGATAGCAAGAGAACGAAGAAAAATTGATAATAGGAGCAAGAAAGTTGCTTTAAATTGCATGCTCTGTCTGAATCACGAAAGAAAAAATTTGGGTTCAGTGTCCCTTTAAGTAAATGTAGCAGTGAAAAAACAAAATTTATGCTTACCTGATAAATTTATTTCTCTTGTGGTGTATCCAGTCCACGGATTCATCCATTACTTGTGGGATATTCTCCTTCCCAACAGGAAGCTGCAAGAGGATCAACAACAGCAGAGCTGTCTATATAGCTCCTCCCCTAACTGCCACCTCCCAGTCATTCGACCGAAGACAAGCAAGAAAAAGGAGAAACTATAGGGTGCAGTGGTGACTGTAGTTTAAAAATAAAAAACACGGGGGCGGAGCCAACCGCTGAAGTGACTAGACATGAACATTCAGAGCTCCTGATGTTTTTGATTATTAAAAAAGGCATAATGGAGATTTTAAGGCTACTTAACTATTTTATTTAGGTGTCAATATTCAAGGATTGCACTGTGCTCTTGTGAAATGACTTAATTTAGCTTGAGAGCGGTATTTACTCCTAGGGCCTTGATAATGTTATGAGGCAGCTAACTCCGGACGCCATTACTACAGATGCAGCGGCTCACGATTCAGAAGTCTGAGCCCTTGTGAGACTGGCACTTGACCCTTCTACATAACATTGTACACGATTACAAGGAGTACTTTCCCTGAAAACCGACAGCATGGCACATGTGTCGTATAAGACCCTTCAGGCACTTCTGTCAGCGCAACTCGCCCAAGTTGAGGAAGCGGTGAACGCAGTAATAGGCTCCCACATGCGTGAGATCTTGGTGGACAAAACAACTGCGCTACAGGGATTCAGGAGACATAGGCTCCCCACCCAGAGGCCCAGCAAGTGGGTTGTATCTGACCCCAAAAATCGGGAGAATAAGAAGAAAGCGCCTTCACTCGCTTTGGCCTGCAGTGGGCTGTCTGTAAAGGTACGGGCAGGTCGAGACAACAGAGCAGCAGATCGAGACCACGCAGCAGTACAACTGATCACTCAGGTGCCTATGAACAAGCCCGTGGCAGCCGACTGTGTCATGGGCTATACGCGGAAGCCAGAGGTTCATCGACAGCTGTCTTTGGAACTGAGAGTGGACATAAAGATGGAAGCAGCCGACATGAAACAAGAACTGTTACCTCTGGATCTGGTAAGGCTGCGTCCCGTAGTTTTTTCTGCCTGGTGCTCTAATAATAAGACTGGAGTAGGGTGAATGTACTAGCCCTTTGTCAACTCAGGCTGTCTCCTGAACGGACTCATGGCCTCTCACTGGATATAACTGTAGGCTTAAGCCTTGAACTTTTTATTAGAATTGCATCTTTTAGAACAAAGAACTAATCCTTTGTAAAAATTGGATACCACCCGAATAGACTTATTGTTTCTTACTGGATATAGCTGCAGGTTTGGCCTTAAACTGGTGGCTATGATTACACTTTTTAGGACTCTTGGGGCAAGTGTATATGACGATCACTGGTCTGAACTATCACTCGTCAAGTACAATGACTTATTTGTCTTAGCCATAGTCCATCCTCTGATAATTTGAGATCTTTGCTACGTGATGTGTATTACCGGACAATGAGTTTGTGCTAGCTTGTAGACCCTAATAGCACACCGTAATTGTAAATATACTTGTAGTTTATGAATGCTGGGGAATATAGATAGTCTTTAGATAGGTGCTACCTATTTAGCTATTATAAGCACAAACGTTGTATATTAATGTTCACAAATATTTGTCCTGACTTCAGCTTACTGTACCATAAGCTACTTTAGGAATTTCCTTTTAGCTTTCAAGACTGCATAGTTTACTGTGGAATTGATGCCAAGTTGCTAGTATATAGTGAGTTAGCATAAAAATTATAGAACCTGGCCAGAAATCAATTTTTTATTTTTATTTCCTTTTTTTAAAAATGAAAAAAAATTTCTCTCTATCTGTACAAATCCACTGTTATGTTAGTTATTGCCTTTATGAATACTGAGTCGCCTTGTCTCCTATGTCATAAAATTAGTGGGGCTGTTAATTCTACCTAAACTTCCTGTTGGGATATTTATTACACATCTGTTTGCTTAGGTGTTAGGAGATTAGTTTAGGGGATGTGCATATTATTTTCAAGAGGGGGAGTATCCCATTCTTTCATATTGCCTGATAACGTAATGTTGTTGTTGGTACCAAGGGTCCTAAATTAGGAGAACCAAACCTTCAATTATATTATCTGGGTCACTCAGCTGTCTTACTGCATGGAACTTCATTGAGACTAATACAAAGCCATAAGAAGGGGGGGTATGATAGTTTATGGAGTGGGATCTTAATATTAATTTAGCTCGCTGTTTTGCTATTATTACGCTGATTACTGATGGCTCATGTGGGTTAGTGGGGAGCCCCAGGAGGGACATCTTTATGTGGGTCGGGTCGTGGAGGTTGTAACAGCCATCTTATTACCGTACTGGGTTACTGATATATTGCATCCAACAGTACTGATAAATCCTTATTATGTACCCGTCCGGTCTGGGGGTTTGAGGGGGGCCCCTAGCAGGGACAATCATATGTTATTATTACACTTTGATGCATCATTATCATTTTTTACTATGATCCGAGACAATTTTCACATAGCCTGTGTTTCTCCTTCTGGTCCAGTGGCCAGGGTCCTGAGGGAGTTCACACAAAGGTAGCCCAAACCATATATTTGTTCACATACGTACAATTAGATTAGGTCTTCATTACACAGTGTGAGGTAGCGATCCTGAAGATGTTGATTCCCATTAACCTGGGAACCGTATTTGGAGTTGGATGACGTATTAAGAGTGAGATAACCTATTCCCACAGGATAGTTGTAGGCTCAGTCTGTTCCGCATAGTGATGATATGTAGCGAGGCCCCATGTTGTCTAGAGAGGAGGCCCAAGTTTACACAACTCATAATAGTCTAAGGCTCATTCTATTATAAAAGAGGTTATAGACTCAATCACTACCCTTGCAATGTGCTATACCCAGTCAATTCTATTTTTATGTTATTTGAATTGGGTATCTCGTACCAGCTCACCCCCCCCCCCCCCGCTTCTATATTTATAGAACCTACTCCAAGGTTCAAAACAGGCGAACTATTTTCGCCGCAAATTTTCCATCCCAAAGTAGTATTAGTTTCCCCACTGACTAGTCTTAACTTGTTTATTACCCGAGCAGGGAAATATGACTACATATTATGTTTATCTACACACTCCGGGGAAACTATCTGCTCCATTTGGACCCTTGGGGACTCACCTATTGATTTATTTCATTTACTGTTTTTGTTTCTTGCTTCAAGGGTCCTATACGCCTGTTTGTATCGTTTGGATTAGGGGTCCTGCGTGCCCCCAATTGTTACTTTTATTTTTTCAAATCAAATAAAAAATGTTTAAATAAAAAAATCATTAAGTAATTAAAAAAAATAAAAAAAAAAACAAACAAAAAAAAAAATAAAAAAAATAAAACACCTGCCTTAAAGTGACAGGGCGGGCCGTGGACTGGATACACCACAAGAGAAAGAAATTTATCAGGTAAGCATACATTTTGTTTTCTCTTGTAAGGTGTATCCAGTCCACGGATTCATCCATTACTTGTGGAATACCAATACCAAAGCTATAGGACACGGATGAAGGGAGGGACAAGGCAGGTGCTTAAACGGAAGGCACCACTGCCTGTAAGACCTTTCTCCGAACAATAGCCTCCGAAGAAGCAAAAGTATCAAATTTGTAGAATTTGGAAAAAGTATGAAGCGAAGACCAAGTCGCCGCCTTACAAATCTGTTCCACAGAAGCCTCATTTTTAAAAGCCCATGTGGAAGCCACCGCTCTGTTTGGAATGAGCTGTAATTTTTCAGGAGGCTGCTGGTCAGCAGTCTCATAAGCTAAGCGAACTTCATACTTCTTAACCAAAAGAAAGAAGTTGCTGAAGCCTTTTTGGCCTCTCCTCTGTCCAGAGTAGACAACAAACAATGCAAATGTTTGACGAAAATCTTTAGTAGCTTGTAAATAAAACTTTAAAGCACGAACCACGTCAAGATTGTGTAATAGACGTTCCTTCTTTTGTAGAAGGACTTAGGACACAGTGACGGAACAACAATCTCCTGATTGATATTCTTATTAGATACCACCTTAGGAAGAAACCCAGGTTTGGTACGCAAACTACCTTATCTGCATGGAAGATCAGATAAGGGGAATCACACCTGTAAGGCAGATAACGCTGAAACTCTTTTGAGCCGAAGAGATAGCTACCAAAAAACATAATTTATGTAAGAACTTACCTGATAAATTCATTTCTTTCATATTAGCAAGAGTCCAGGAGCTAGTGACGTATGGGATATACATTCCTACCAGGAGGGGCAAAGTTTCCCAAACCTCAAAAACAGAATTTATGTTTACCTGATAAATTACTTTCTCCAACGGTGTGTCCGGTCCACGGCGTCATCCTTACTTGTGGGATATTCTCTTCCCCCAACAGGAAATGGCAAAGAGCCCAGCAAAGCTGGTCACATGATCCCCTCCTAGGCTCCCGCCTTCCCCAGTCATTCGACCGACGTAAAGGAGGAATATTTGCATAGGAGAAACCATATGATACCGTGGTGACTGTAGTTAAAGAAAATAAATTATCAGACCTGATTAAGAAACCAGGGCGGGCCGTGGGACCGGACACACCCTTGGAGAAAGTAATTTATAAGGTAAACATAAATTCTGTTTTATCCAACATAGGTGTGTCCGGGTCCACGGCGTCATCCTTACTTGTGGGAACCAATACCAAAGCTTTAGGACACGGATGAAGGGAGGGAGCAAATCAGGTCACCTAGATGGAAGGCACCACGGCTTGCAAAACCTTTCTCCCAAAAATAGCCTCAGAAGAAGCAAAAGTATCAAACTTGTAAAATTTAGTAAAAGTGTGCAGTGAAGACCCAAGTCGCTGCCTTACATATCTGATCAACAGAAGCCTCGTTCTTGAAGGCCCATGTGGAAGCCACAGCCCTAGTGGAATGAGCTGTGATTCTTTCAGGAGGCTGCCGTCCGGCAGTCTCATAAGCCAATCTGATGATGCTTTTAATCCAAAAGAGAGAGAGGTAGAAGTTGCTTTTTGACCTCTCCTTTTACCAGAATAAACAACAAACAAGGAAGATGTTTGTCTAAAATCCTTTGTAGCATCTAAATGGAATTTTAGAGCACGAACAACATCCAAATTGTGCAACAAACGTTCCTTCTTTGAAACTGGATTTGGACACAAAGAAGGCACGACTATCTCCTGGTTAATGTGTTTGTTAGAAACAACTTTCGGAAGAAAACCAGGTTTAGTACGTAAAACCACCTTATCTGCATGGAACACCAGATAAGGAGGAGAACACTGCAGAGCAGATAATTCTGAAACTCTTCTAGCAGAAGAAATTGCAACCAAAAACAAAACTTTCCAAGATAATAACTTAATATCAACGGAATGTAAGGGTTCAAACGGAACCCCCTGGAAGAACTGAAAGAACTAAATTGAGGACTCCAAGGAGGAGTTCAAAGGTTTGTAAACAGGCTTGATTCTAACCAAGAGCCTGAACAAAGGCTTGAACATCTGGCACGGCTGCCAGCTTTTTGTGAAAGTAACACAGACAAGCAGAAATCTGTCCCTTCAAGGAACTTGCAGATAATCCCTTTCTCAAACCTTCTTGAAGAAAGGATAGAATCTTAGGAATTTTTTACCTTGTCCCAAGGGAATCCTTTAGATTCCACACCAACAGATATAATTTTTTCCATATTTTGTGGTATATTTTTTCTAGTATACAGGCTTTCTGGCACTGAACAAGAGTATCAATGACAGATCTGAGAACCCTCGCTTTGATAAGATCAAGCGTTCAATCTCCAAGCAGTCAGTTGGAGTGAGACCCAGATTCGGATGTTCGAACGGACCTTGAACAAGAAGGTCTCGTCTCAAGGTAGCTTCCCTGGTGGAGCCGATGACATATTCACCAGGTCTGACATACCAAGTCCTGCGTGGCCACGCACGGAGCTATCAAGATCACCGATGCCCTCTCCCTGATTGATCCTGGCTACCAGCCTGGGGATGAGAGGAAACGGCGGGAATACATAAGCTAGTTTGAAGGTCCAAGGTGCTACTAGTGCATCTACTAGAGTCGCCTTGGGATCCCTGGATCTGGACCCGTAGCAAGGACCTTGAAGTTCTGACGAGAGGCCATCAGATCCATGTCTGGAATGCCCCACAATTGAGTAATTTGGGCAAAGTTTTCGGATGGAGTTCCCCACTCCCCCCGGATGAAATGTCTGACGACTCAGAAAATCCGCTTCCCAATTTTCCACTCCTGGGATGTGGATTGCAGACAAGTGGCAGGAGTGAGTCTCCGCCCATTGAATGATTTTTGGTCACTTCTTCCATCGCCAGGGAACTCCTTGTTCCCCCCCTGATGGTTGATGTACGCAACAGTCGTCATGTTGTCTGATTGAACCCGTATGAACTTGGCCTTTGCTAGCTGAGGCCAAGCTTGAGAGCATTGAATATCGCTCTCAGTTCCAGAATATTTATCGGGAGAAGAGATTCTTCCCGAGACCAAAGACCCTGAGCTTTCAGGGGTCCCCAGACCGCGCCCCAGCCCACCAGACTGGCGTCGGTCGTGACAATGACCCACTCTGGTCTGCGGAAGCTCGTCCCCTGTGACAGGTTGTCCAGGGACAGCCACCACCGGAGTGAATCTCTGGTCCTCTGATCTACTTGTATCGTCGGAGACAAGTCTGTATAGTCCCCATTCCACTGGACTGAGCATGCACAGTTGTAATGGTCTTAGATGAATTCGCGCAAAAGGAACTATGTCCAATTGCCGCTACCATCAAACCTATTACTTCCTATGCACTGCGCTATGGAAGGAAGAGGAACAGAATGAAGTATTTGACAAGAGTTTAGAAGTTTTTGATTTTCTGGCCTCTGTCAGAAAAATCCTCATTTCTAAGGAGTCTATTATTGTTCCCAAGAAGGGAACCCTTGTTGACGGAGATAGAGAACTTTTTTCTACGTTCACTTTCCACCCAGTGAGATCTGAGAAAGGCCAGGACAATGTCCGTGTGAGCCTTTGCTTGAGGAAGGGACGACGCTTGAATCAGAATGTCGTCCAGGTCAGGTACTACTGCAATGCCCCTTGGTCTTAGCACCGCTAGAAGGGACCCTAGTACCTTTGTGAAAATCCTTGGAGCAGTGGCTAATCCGAACGGAAGTGCCACAAACTGGTAATGCTTGTCCAGGAATGCGAACCTAGGAACCGATGATGTTCCTTGTGGATAGGAATATGTAGATAGCATCCTTTAAATCCACCGTGGTCAATGAATTGACCTTCCTGGATGGAAGGAAGGATTGTTCGAATGGTTTCCATTCTTGAACGATGGAACCTTGAGAAACTTGTTTAGGATCTTGAGATCTAAGATTGGTCTGAATGTTCCCTCTTTTTTGGAACTACGAACAGATTGAGTAGAACCCCATCCCTTGTTCTCCTAATGGAACAGGATGAATCACTCCCATTTTTAACAGGTCTTCTACACAATGTAAGAATGCCTGTTTTTTTTATGTGGTCTGAAGACAATTGTGACCTGTGGAACCTCCCCCTTGGGGGAAGCCCCTTGATTCCAGAAGATAAACCTTGGGAGACTATTTCTAGTGCCCCAAGGATCCAGAACATCTCTTGCCCAAGCCTGAGCGAAGAAGAGAGAGTCTGCCCCCCACCAGATCCGGTCCCCGGATCGGGGGCCAACATCTCATGCTGTCTGGTAGCAGTGGCAGGTTTCTTGGCCTGCTTTCCTTTGTTCCAGCCTGGCATTGGTCTCCAGGCTGGCTTGGCTTGAGAAGTATTACCCTCTTGCTTAGAGGACGTAGCACTTGGGGCTGGTCCGTTTCTCGCCGAAAGGGACGAAAATTAGGTTTATTTTTGGCCGTGAAAGACCTATCCTGAGGAAGGGCGTGGCCCTTGCCCCCAGTGATATCAGAGATAATCTCTTTCAAGTCAGGGCCAAACAGCGTTTTCCCCTTGAAAGGAATGTTAAGCAATTTGTTCTTGGAAGACGCATCCGCTGACCAAGATTTTAACCAAAGCGCTCTGCGCGCCACAATAGCAAAACCAGAATTTTTCGCCGCTAACCTAGCCAATTGCAAAGTGGCGTCTAGGGTGAAAGAATTAGCCAATTTGAGAGCATGAATTCTGTCCATAATCTCCTCATAAGAAGAAGAATTATTATTGAGCGCCTTTTCTAGTTCATCGAACCAGAAACACGCTGCTGTAGTGACAGGAACAATGCTGAAATTGGTTTGTAGAAGGTAACCTTGCTGAACAAACATCTTTTTAAGCAAACCTTCTAATTTTTTATCCATAGGATCTTTGAAAGCACAACTATCTTCTAATGGGGTATAGTGGTGCGTTTGTTTAGAGTAGAAACCGCCCCCTCGACCTTGGGGGACTGTCTGCCATAAGTCCTTTCTGGGGTCGACCATAGGAAACAATTTTTTAAATATGGGGGGAGGGAACGAAAGGTATACCGGGCCTTTCCCATTCTTTATTTACAATGTCCGCCACCCGCTTGGGTATAGGAAAAGCTTCGGGGGGCCCCGGGACCTCTAGGAACTTGTCCATTTTACATAGTTTCTCTGGAATGACCAAATTCTCACAATCATCCAGAGTAGATAACACCCTCCTTAAGCAGAGCGCGGAGATGTTCCAATTTAAATTTAAAATGTAATCACATCAGTTCAGCTTGTTGAGAAATTTTCCCTGAATCTGAAATTTCTCCCTCAGACAAAACCTCCCTGGCCCCCTCAGACTGGTGTAGGGGCCCTTCAGAAACCAATATCATCAGCGTCCTCATGCTCTTCAGTATTCTCTAAAACAGAGCAGTCGCGCTTTCGCTGATAAGTGGGCATTTTGGCTAAAATGTTTTTTGATAGAATTATCCATTACAGCCGTTAGTTGTTGCATAGTAAGGAGTATTGGCGCGCTAGATGTACTAGGGTGCTCCTGTGTGGGCAAGACTGGTGTAGACGAAGGAGGGGATGATGCCAGTACATGCTTACTCCCCTCACTTGAGGAATCATCCTTGGGCATCATTTTCTCTAAATTTTTGTGTCACATAAATCACATCTATTTAAATGAGAAGGAACCTTGGCTTCCCCCACATTCAGAACACAGTCTATCTGGTAGTTCAGACATGTTAAACAGGCAAAACTTGATAACAAAAGTACAAAAAAAACGTTTTAAAATAACCGTTACTGTCACTTTAAATTTTAAACTGAACACACTTTATTACTGCAATGCGAAAAAGTATGAAGGATTGTTCAAAATTCACCAAAATTTCACCACAGTGTCTTAAAGCCTTAAAAGTATTGCACACCAAATTTGGAAGCTTTAACCCTTAAAATAACGGAACCGGAGCCGTTTTTATATTTAACCCCTTTTACAGTCCCTGGTATCTGCTTTGCTGAGACCCAACCAAGCCCAAAGGGAATACGATACCAAATGACGCCTTCAGAAAGTCTTTTCTATGTATCAGAGCTCCTCACACATGCATCTGCATGTCCTGCTTCTCAAAAACAAGTGCGCAATAGAGGCGCGAAAATGAGACTCTGCCTATGATTAGGGAAAGCCCCTAGAGAGTAAGGTGTCCAATACAGTGCCTGCCGGTTATTTTACATAATTCCCAAGATTAAAATAATTCCTCAAGGCTATGGAGTATAAAATATGTTTATATATAAATCGATTTAGCCCAGAAAATGTCTACAGTCTTAAAAAGCCCTTGTGAAGCCCTTTTTTTTCTTTCTGTAATAAAAATGGCTTACCGGATCCCATAGGGAAAATGACAGCTTCCAGCATTACATCGTCTTGTTAGAATGTGTCATACCTCAAGCAGCAAAAGTTCTGCTCACTGTTCCCCCAACTGAAGTTAATTCCTCTCAACAGTCCTGTGTGGAAACAGCCATCGATTTTAGTAACGGTTGCTAAAATCATTTTCCTCTTACAAACAGAAATCTTCATCTCCTTTTCTGTTTCAGAGTAAATAGTACATACCAGCACTATTTTAAAATAACAAAACTCTTGATTGAATAATAAAAACTACAGTTAAACACTAAAAAACTCTAAGCCTTCTCCGTGGAGATGTTGCTGTACAACGGCAAAGAGAATGACTGGGGAAGGCGGAGCCTAGGAGGGATCATGTGACCAGCTTTGCTGGGCTCTTTTGCCATTTCCTGTTGGGGAAGAGAATATCCCACAAGTAAGGATGACGCTGTGGACCGGACACACCTATGTTGGAGAAATGCCTATAAATACACCCCTCACCACACCCACAATTCAGTTTAACGAATAGCCAAGAAGTGGGGTGATAAAAAAGTGCGAAAGCATATAAAATAAGGAATTGGAATAATTGTGCTTTATACAAAATCATAACCACCACAAAAAAAGGGCGGGCCTCATGGACTCTTGCTAATATGAAAGAAATGAATTTATCAGGTAAGTTCTTACATAAATTATGTTTTCTTTCATGTAATTAGCAAGAGTCCATGAGCTAGTGACGTATGGGATAATGATTACCCAAGATGTGGATCTTTCCACACAAGAGTCACTAGAGAGGGAGGGATAAAATAAAGACAGCCAATTCCTGCTGAAAAATAATCCACACCCAAAATAAAGTTTAACGAAAAACATAAGCAGAAGATTCAAACTGAAACCGCTGCCCTGAAGTACTTTTCTACCAAAAACTGCTTCAGAAGAAGAAAATACATCAAAATGGTAGAATTTAGTAAAAGTATGCAAAGAGGACCAAGTTGCTGCTTTGCAAATCTGATCAACCGAAGCTTCATTCCTAAACGCCCAGGAAGTAGAAACTGACCTAGTAGAATGAGCTGTAATTCTCTGAGGCGGAGTTTTACCCGACTCAACATAGGCAAGATGAATTAAAGATTTCAACCAAGATGCCAAAGAAATGGCAGAAGCTTTCTGGCCTTTTCTAGAACCGGAAAAGATAACAAATAGACTAGAAGTCTTTCGGAAAGATTTAGTAGCTTCAACATAATATTTAAAGCTCTAACAACATCCAAAGAATGCAACGATTTCTCCTTAGAATTCTTAGGATTAGGACATAATGAAGGAACCACAATTTCTCTACTAATGTTGTTGGAATTCCACAACTTTAGGTAAAAATTCAAAAGAAGTTCGCAACACCCGCCTTATCCTGATGAAAAATCAGAAAGGAGACTCACAAGAAAGAGCAGATAATTCAGAAACTCTTCTGGCAGAAGAGATGGCCAAAAGGAACAAAACTTTCCAAGAAAGTAATTTAATGTCCAATGAATAGGTTCAAACGGAGGAGCTTGAAGAACCCCCAGAACCAAATTCAAACTCCAAGGAGGAGAAATTGACTTAATGACAGGTTTTATACGAACCAAAGCTTGTACAAAACAATGAATATCAGGAAGAATAGCAATCTTTCTGTGAAAAAGAACAGAAAGAGCAGAGATTTGTCCTTTCAAGGAACTTGCGGACAAACCTTTATCTAAACCATCCTGAAGAAACTGTAAAATTCTCGGTATTCTAAAAGAATGCCAAGAAAAATGATGAGAAATACACCAAGAAATATATGTCTTCCAGACTCTATAATATATCTCTCTAGATACAGAT